>NC_090924.1:478418444-478718928 GCF_040938575.1 Ambystoma mexicanum | reverse complement strand
CCCTGGTGTTGCCCAATGTTGTGCATGTGTGTGCAAACATGCATGCATGTGTCAGTTTGTGATTCCCATGCCATGGCCCGTGTGATGGTGAGCAGGGACAATGGATGACTGTTGAGGGGCACCATGCGGGTGCAGCCTGTGGTGGGATTTTGGTTGACATATGCTACATATTTGCATGGTGTACAAATGTGGGGGGTGGGGGACATGAGTCGGACCTGACTGCAGGTTGCCGTCACTGGTGGGTTTGCGGAGACATGAGTCGGGGGCCTGCCTGCAGGTTGCCGTCACTGGTGGGACTGGGGGGACATGACTCGGGGCCTGTCTGCAGGTTGCCGTCACTGATGGGGGTGGGGGGACATGCATCGGGGCCTGCCTGCTGGTTGCCGTCACTGGTAGGGCTGGGGGGACATGAGTCTGGGCCTGCCTGCGGGGTATGGTCATGGGTGATAGGAGGGTCCCTTTTGGTGTGGGCTGCCTGTGGGTATGGTCACGGTTGAGGGGGACCCTTGTAGAGAGGGCTGCCTGCGGGGTATGGTCACAGGTGTTGGGGGGTTCCATGTGGTGTGGGCTGCCTGCGGGGTATGGTCACGGGTGTTGGGGGGACCCTTGTTGTGTGGGCTGGCTGCGGGGTATGGTCACAGGTAGGCTGCCTGTGGAATATAGTCATGGGTGATGGGGGGAACCCTTGTGGTGTGGGCTGTCTGCGAGGATGGTCACGGGTGATGGGGGATACCTTGTGGTGTGGGCTGTCTGCGGGGTATGGTCACAGGCGATGTGTGGACCCTTGTGTTGTGGGCTGTCTGTGCAGATGGTCACGGGTGAGGGGGGATCCCTTGTTGTGTGGGCTGCCTGTGGGGTATGGTCACGGGTGATGGGGGACCCTTGTGGTGTGGGCTGCCTGCGGGGTATGGCCACGGGTGGGCTCCCTGCGGGGTATGGTCACGAGTGATGGGGACCCTTGTGGTGTGGGCTGCCTGTGGTGTATGGTCATGGGTGGGCTGCCTGCGGGGTATGGTCAGGGGTGATGGGGTGTCCCTTGTGGTGTGGGCTAGTTACGGGGTATGATCACAAGTAATGGGGTGGCCCTGGTGGTATGGGCTCCCTGCGGGGTATGGTCTCGGGTGATGGGGTGCCCTTGTGTTGTGGGCTGCCTGCGGGGTATGGTCACGGGTGATGGGGGGCCCTTGTGGTGTGGGCTGCGTGCGGGGTATGGTCAAGGGTGTTGGGGGGGTCCCTTGTGGTGTGGGTTGCCTGCGGGTATGGTCACGCGTGATGGGGTGTCTTTTGTGGTGTGCGCTGCCTGTGGCGTATGGTCATGGGCGAGGGGGTTTCCCTTGTGGTGTGGGCTGCCTGCGGGGTATGGTCACGGGTGATGGGGGGCCCTTGTGGTGTGGGCTACCTGAGGGGTATGGTGTTAGGCAGAATCATGTGCAGTACCCTTTGGGAACACTACACACAATTAAGACTAGAAGTGTAATTACAATTTAACCTTTGGTACAAGCTTGTACTACACAGTAAAGTGGTAGTGATGGATGAGTAGCCAGACTTATCTCAAAAGTAAAATGAGCAGTAGAACAAGTTACACAAAGGACCAACAATTACAGTGATTCAAACAAACACTTACTCAAGGTTTCTTGGTAAAAGAATATACATTTATTTGCACAGTCAGTTTGAAAACATTACACTAGCTAGAGCAGCTCAAAATCACACACTAATAAACCACAAAGACACAACCGGTAAGTAAATGAACACGTTTGGCTGCCCTGAAGTGGGAGCAAAATGCCACTTCAGATACTTTCAAAAGGAGTAAAAAGACAAGGTTTTAAGAAAAGACAGCACAAATACTTGCATAGGCAGGGCAAAGGGTTTCAGTAAACTACAACCAGCAATTCATCTCATAGGCCTGGGCCAAAGTCAATGGTTCAGAGTCTTTGTATTGGATAGCACAGTTCTGGTAGTAAACGGTTAAGTCTTTGCCACAGAGTTTAGAAGAATTTGGCTAGGCAAAATGTTTGACAAATGTTTAGAGGAGGACAAACCTTCGAAGTTGAGAAAGTTTCCACGAACTGTCGTAATGGGCGAAAAAAATTTCAGACCGCGTTTGCACAATACCTTTGTGTTGAAGAAGAGCTGTAGCTGAGGCAGTTGTTCCTGGTAGTTCGAGCAGATCTTGCTGTTCCTGAGGTTCAGTCATGGGGACAAGAAGGAGGACATCGGGAGGTTCCTGCATTGCCCAGGGATGAGGCCATAAGCTTAGCAATACGTCGTTGTAAGGTGTGAGTGCCTTAAAGTCCATGAGCTGGTTTCCTTCACTCCGGCTATTCGGTTTTCAAAAGCACTCTGATGAAAATTCGACCAGATGGGGACGGTGTGTTCCTGTAAGGCTGTATGCGACCCCTGGGGAAAAATAACGGGTCAAGCAACACTCAGGCACCCCAAAAGAAATGCATGTACGCAACCCCTCGGTAGTCCACGTGTGAGGAATTAACGTCCCGCAGTACACTGTGGCACCCAGAAACATGAAAAATGCATTTGTGTGGAACAAGTAGGGTACTATGACCTCGAAAATGGGGTACGTGACACACAGGGGCAACCACAGTGGGAAAAATGTGTGTGCGACTCACCGACTGCCTGGAAAAATGAAGAAAAACATACACGTGTAGATGACTCCCCCGCCAAAACAAGAAGTACACACTGCCACAGTAGTGAACAAATCATGTGTGATCCCACAAAAAGAAGAATCTCACGCGTCGGTCCCCACGAAAAGCATGTACAGTGCACTGTTGTCCTATGCGGACATTTAACCCATACTGAATGGCACTGACCAACGTCCCGCACGCGTCACGTAACTTACGTGCTTAGGGCCTTTCCTCTGATTTGTAAGAGGATTCAATTCAACACTACAGCTAAGTCAATGCCTAGTCTGGGATACTGAATGTAAACCCTTATTAATATATCTTTCTGTCCAGTTCATGAGTTCTGGATGACTACCCCTGTATAACACCCCTCTCTTAGAATCCCCCTGACCCCACTGAGCCAAGAAGTAGTTCTGTTTTGCAAGTTTAAAAGGTTTATTTGAAAAAAAAGAATTAAACAGTATATATATATATATCACACTTTTATAATGAATTAATAATTGAATATCACACTTAATCTGAGCAGTAATCAATAATGGATAGTCTGGCACTAGCACACTTCTTTATAATCAATGATGAGTGGGTATAGGATGGATAAGATAGCAACAATACTTTTATGGTTTCAAATAGATGCAATGTGGAATGAAAATGCAGTACAGAAAATAACTTGATAGGATTTCAGCAAAAGACAATGTAATCACTTTCTTGGACAATTCACCCCCGTCCCCTATGCAATGTAAGAAATGGAAGGAAATGGAAGTAACACACACAGTTCTTAGGAATGCAATCAAATATAATTCAGTTCACCCCAGCAAGCTTAGACCACAGATAGAAGTTTGAAACACAGGCCCAAAATGCTTTTAAAAGGTGATGGCAATGAAGTGAGAAATATGCTGAAAATGGTTTTAATTCCCTTTAGGAGGTTCAGGAGGAGTGGTAGCTACTTGGGATGAGTTCAGGCTCACTTTAGCAATGATTCAGGGATGGTTCTTAAGATGCAAACAAATTTTAGCAGTTCAGGCAAAAGCAGCTATCTTTTTACAAGTAAAGAAATCGGGCCAAATCGCAAATCGCGGCAAAATTCACGAATGCGTGAATCGTGATTACGGCAAAAGTATAAGGAGTAGCAAGTCGGTTCTAAGCTTGTTGAAAAGCTGAGATTCTAAGCTTTCAGAGGAAAGTTAAACCTAGCCCAAACGGTTCCAGAGATACGGACGATTAAATAAAGGTAGTTTTTCGGATTTAAAGTAAACTCAAAATGACAGGTGACAGCTTTGCAGGTGCAGAATTGACAAATGACAGTGGTGCAGCTTTACAAATGACAGGTGACAGTTAAGAGGCAGTTCTGGTTAGATTAAAATAGTTTGGATTAGATTATTTTATCTAAGAGATTGGTTCTGCACAGTTCTGCTAGGTACTCACAATATATTTTTGAAATAGGCCTCGCCACGGATCTGGTCAGGTTTTGGACTGGACTCCGGTTCTGGTCTCGGCACTTCACAGTGGTCTGGGTCAGCTCTCTGGTTCTGCTCACAGCGGTCTGGGTCACTCTGGATCTCTGGCCTCTGGTTCTGGATACTGCTCTGCTTTCTCTGGGTACAGCACTGCTTCTGGATCTTTCTGGCGCAGGGTTTCAGCCCAGAATCAACAGCTGGGCCCGGCTGTGAATAGTCTGCAAATGATTTTTTGGCCTGCTGACAAATACTTTTGCTTGCAGTGGGCCTTCTTGGTTCAAAGTTCTGTAGTCTCTGTTTAGCTTGGATGGATGTGAAGTCGTCGGTCAGCATGCTCCGCAGCAAATGGAATTGAATGTCTCTACCTGTCCCAGCAGTCTCTTTTTATATGTTTTGAAAATGGGTGTGTGCGCAGCATCACTAAGCCAGCCCCTCTCTCAAATTATCATTGGTCAAGCTTTCCTTTCCCTCTTGATTGGGGGAAAGAAGTGGAGTGTCAGAGCGATGTCATTATATGGCCTGCAGAAAGGACACTCCCCTGTCAAATTGCACACAAATCTATATTTGATCAAAATACACATTTCTCAAATACATAGTGGTTTGTCATTGCATGTACATATTACCTATCACATGAGGTAGTCTCTGTCCCAAATCTGCTCTTCTTGAGGGCTTGCATTCAAAAATGGCAACTTATTTTCGATTTTAGTGGGTTATGCAACCTTTGTTCTTCATTAAAAGTTATACACATATACGCAGGCTGTCCATACCTACTCCAGTAAATCCCCAGATCTCTAGCTTAAACACAGAGTATGTGGTGTCAATAAATAGCGGGGTTTTGCCCCAGAACATCACACAAATTGGAGTTTGGGCTTGAATTGAAGGTACATTTTTTAAATTAAGGCCCTCAAAGTTATACATTCCTGTCATTTGATTACAAAGAGTTATCAGTATTTTTATAAACCGTATTTTTTTTGCTTTCAATTCAGTTCTCAGAATGTTGGAGTCCGCCTCCAAGACTTGGGTGGGTCAGAAACCATGCCTCTGATGGCAGGCAGGCCTTTGTTGACAGGAAACAGTCAAAATCAACATATTCTATTCAAGTGCAAGAGCCTATTGTGTGGTCTCTGGGAGGCTTAGGTCAGCAGACCAGGGGGTCACTTTGCATTTGGTTATTATGACCATGTGATATCCTGGGCTGTGGTGTGAATCTCTTGAGGTGAGAGGGTTTCCCAGGCTTCTGGCCTCTGGGAACAGCAGGTGGCTAATTTTTGATTAAAATGCAGCCTTTGAAGTCAGCTGAGTCAAATTCCTTTGTCAGCAATTGCACTTAGTTCTCCTGTCAGAATTTAGACCGCTAGCGCCGCCTTGGGGATTTTGTTGGTACTGCATCCATTTTTGGGATCTTTCTTGGATTAATGCATTCCAAACAGGAATGGTTCTTGCATGGTAGTAAATAATCCTTGCTTAACATTGTTTTGATGGGGCTCCTTACAGTAAAATGGTTATGTGGAACCCCACAAAAGGGTTAAATCTTTAAAGTGGTCCGATGAGCCACGATTTCAGCAACTTTTTGACATCAGTAACAGTGGATTTTTTTTTAACAAAGATCTTTCTTTACACTGGTGGGTGGCAAGTTAGGTAACCATTTTGGTGTGCGCACAAACTGCGTGGTCCTCCTGGATTCTGGCGCACATGTGGGCTTTTTGGCCATCTTGGATTTTCTAAGCCCACAGCACCAAATGTTGCAGCATGATAGCTCAAACGTGGGTCAGGACACCCAACAGATTACACGCAATTGTGCAGTTTCTGCACGTGCGGGGTCTCTCTGTTTCTGGCTGGCCATGCTAAAGCACACAAAAGACCCACGCTCCTGCCTACAAGGACCTTTACCTGCCTCCAACTGCCCCGAGCTCCCTCCTAGAGCCATTTGCTGCTGCCAGCCCACTCTGGGTGCCTGCTGCCCACGTGCCCTGCATTTTGGTGCCTGCTCTGAAGCCATTGCTAGTGATCATATTGCTGTGACCACTTCTGCTGATCCTGAAGACTCCTGACTACCATTCCATCGCTCCACAGCCCAGGACCACCTGCCCACCCACACCTGCCTGCCATGTCGGACCCATCACCATCTGAGGCAAGTGGCAATCCCCCGGCAGAGAGGCAGATGGCTGTCAGCTTCTCTGCAGGAGAAGTTGGCATCCTGGTGGAGCGAGTCCTGGGGCATTATGACCATCGCAAATCGACAACGAAGGATGGAGGAAGATCTGGGCGGACATCGTGGGTGCCATCAACGCGGAGGGGGTGGCACCCTGCGACTACCAACATGTCCAGAAGCGCTGGGAAGACGTCAGGTCCAGGACCCTCACCTAGGCCCGGCGCCTCCTCAAGGCCATTGATGATCGAGCGAGGCGCCGGGGCTGGTTGAGCACCAATGGGATGCGGGTACTGGAGAGCATCGACCCAGCGCTGTACGCCCAGGTCTTGGATTTGGTGCTCCGTCTGGAGTCGACTGGTAAGTGTTCATGTGTTCTTGTCCACTATAGTGCATGTGCATGTTGACGTGTGTCTGGAGTGTGCACCTTGGCCTTATGTTTGACATGCCTCCTGTACAGATGTGTGTGTGCATGTCCCTGACAGTGCTGCATGTGAGTCCATTCAAGCGTGTTCCACATCTCTAAGGTCTGTGTTGCAATGCATGATGCGCACCGGCATGTAACAAGGTGCACATGTATGCATACCTGTGTCTGGACTGGGCCATGCAAGAGGTGTGACACATGGGTGATTATGTCACCATCATGGACATGCATGGTGTTCATGTGCATGTGTCTGAGTAGTGAGTGTGCGACTGCACAAGACTCTGGGTTGTTACTTGAGGGATTGATTCGTGAATGCCTGACACTGCCAATTTGTCCTCGACTGCACTGTGACATGTTGTCTCCATGGCCTGCCTCATGACTGTCAGGTGATGTGTCTGAATGACATGTGTATGTCCCATGATGTGTGTGAGCTGAATACAATATTGTGATCTTGTGTCAGTGCCTTTTCCAAGGATGTGAATGTGTGTTGTGTATGACAGACATGTTCTTGAATGTGTGTGAATGCCACTTCCCTGTGTGTAGTGGAGGGTGATGATGGTTGTGACCTTTGACAGTGCCACTGATGTACATTTGTATTGTGACAACACACATATGTTCAGTGGCCTGATGTTTGTGTTCTATGTTTCCCTATCCACAGCGACAATGGGACAAGAGTGCGGAGAAGGCACTGTGGAGCAGCGCAGCAGGGATGCCTCCACCAGGCGTAGACGCAGGGCCCAGTCATCCTCCCACAGACAATCATCTTCTGTCTGGGAGTGAGGAGGCTGGTGCCACGTTCGCAACAATGGCCACAGCTGCTGATGGGATGCCCAAAAGGGTGCAGTTGTTTGTGGGCTCCTCAGCAGCAGGAGGGACAGGTGATACCACACAGGGGCAATCCGATGTGGAAGACAGTGGGGAGTCATCCAGGTTGGTGGTGCTGGAGGAGGAGGAGGAGGCCACATCAGCCAAGCACATGGGGACCGGTGGGGATGATAAGGTAGGTATTCCTGGTAGAGTCCAGGGTCAGGGGCCAGAGGCAGTGCAGGTCACAATGGAGGGGCCTGTGACTGCTCCTGTCGTTGGAACTGAGACTGCACCAGGGTGCACCTGCGGGCATGCCTCAGGCCGGACCGTCTGCAGGTGGCGGATGTATCCACGGATATGAATCTTCCACTACCTGTGAATGAGTCCATTCATGACAGGGTTGAACCTGTGCTAGCTGTATTGCGAGGCATACAGGCAGTATCCGTGATGATGTGCAGGCTTCCAATCGGGGGCTTGCACATCATCACGATGAGGTCTGTTGCCTCATGAACTGGCTAGCACAGTTCATGGTCACGAATGTGCTACATGTGCTGGCCACTGCTGTGACCCCCTCCTCTTCCACCACTGTGCGCCAGTCGTCCTCCCTGCCGTCTTCCGGCCCAGATACCACCAGGGCCCCCTGTGGACCTTTCCCAAGAACAGCGGCCAGTCTGGTGGAGACCACATCCCTGCCACAGTCGGGAGTCGAAGGAGGATCATCAGAGGTGGTCACCGCAGCAACTGGATCAATGGCAATGGTGGAACTGCAGGGACCAAGCAGCAGGGCACGTGCACGATAGCCCGGGGGGGGGTGTCATCATCCCGGAGGCTGTCCCGGAAGTGCAGGCACCGGGCTATTCGGTGGCAGCAGGCTTGTCGTGGGAGGCGACAGGACTCAGGGCCCTCAACATCATAGGGGCAGGTATAGGCTTTCGGGCAGGAGGTAAACGTGGACGTCAACGCGAGGATGTGTTCCGTTTTGCAGCGAAAGGACCAGCAAATCGGGGCAGAGCGGCAGTGGGCACAGGGGGCACGACATGCCATCGCCTGGGCGGAGAACACTCTGTGTCGGCGTAGAGGCAGGCAGAGTTCCTCAAGGAGGCTACCAGGGAGTTTGAGAGGAGCACGTTGGAGTCCCTGCAGGCCCTCGAGGGGAGAGCAGAGGCCCGCCTCAGGGAAATAGATGCAGAGTTCAATGATGCCCTAGCCGAACTCTGGGGGAAAATGGTGAGTCGTAGGACTAACCCGCTGCCTTTGTAAATAGTTATTTAGGAGTAGGTTTTATTAGATTTTTTTATTATTTGGAGTTCCTGGACTTTGCTCTGCATCTTGTATATAGTTAGTTATTATAGTAGTTTTAGGATGTTGTGCTACTTTTTGGGGATCATGGACCCGTGAACTTTGTACATAGTTTGGACCTTGTTGTTTTTCATCATATTATTTTTTTCAACATGGAGCAATGTTTTTTTTCACATTTGTTTCCGTTGTTCCTTGTCTGTATTACATATCCCTGGTGTTGCCCAATGTTGTGCATGTGTGTGCAAACATGCATGCATGTGTCAGTTTGTGATTCCCATGCCATGGCCCGTGTGATGGTGAGCAGGGACAATGGATGACTGTTGAGGTGCACCATGCGGGTGCAGCCTGTGGGGGGATTTTGGTTGACATATGCTACATATTTGCATGGTGTACAAATGTGGGGGGCGGGGGGACATGAGTCGGACCTGCCTGCAGGTTGCCGTCACTGGTGGGTGTGGGGAGACATGAGTCGGGGGCCTGCCTGCAGGTTGCCGTCACTGGAGGGACTGGGGGGACATGACTCGGGGCCTGCCTGCAGGGTATGGTCACGGGTGATAGGGTGGTCCCTTGTGGTGTGGGCTGTCTGTGGGTATGGTCATGGTTGAGGGGGACCCTTGTAGAGAGGGCTGCCATTGGGGTATGGTCACAAGTGTTGAGGGGTTCCATGTGGTGTGGGCTGCCTGTGGGGTATGGTCACGGGTGTTGGGGGGACCCTTGTTGTGTGGGCTGACTGCGGGGTATCGTCACAGGTGGGCTGCCTGTAGTCATGGGTGATGGGGGGAACCCTTGTGGTGTGGGCTGGCTGCGAGGATGGTCACGGGTGATAGGGGGATACCTTGTGCTGTGGGTTGCCTGCGGGGTATGGTCACAGGTGATGTGGGAACCCTTGTGGTGTGGGCTGCCTGTGGGGATGGTCACAGGTGAGGGGGGATCCCTTGTGGTGTGGGCTGCCTGCGGGGTATGGTCACGAGTGATGGAGGGACCCTTGTGGTGTGGGCTGCCTGTGGGGTATGGTCATGGGTGGGCTGCCTGCGCGGTATGGTCAGGGGTGATGGGGTGACACTTGTGGTGTGGGCTGTTTGCGGGGTATGGTCATGAGTAATGGGGTAGCCCTTGTGGTGTGGGCTCCTTGCGGGGTATGGTCACGAGTGATGGGGGGACCCTTGTGGTGTGGGCTGCCTGCAGGGTATGGTCACCGGTGATGGGGGGCCCTTGTGGTGTGCGCTGCCTGCGGGGTATGGTCACGGGCGAGGGGGGGTTCTCTTGTGGTGTGGCTGCCTGCGTGGTATGGTCACAGGTGTTGTGGGGGTCCCTTGCAGTGTGGGCTGCCTGCAGGTATGGTCACAGGTGATGGGGGTGTCCCTTGTGGTGTGCGCTGCCTGCAGGGTATGGTCAGGGTCGAGGGGGGGTTCCCTTGTGGTGTGGTCTGCCTGCGGGGTATGGTCACGGGTGTTGGGGGGTCCCTTGTGGTGTGGGCTGCCTGCAGGTATGGTCACAGGTGATGGGGATCCCTTATGGTGATGGCTGCCTGCTGGTATGGTCATGGGTGAGGGGGGTCCCTTGTGGTGTGGGCTGCCTGCAGGTATAATCATGGGGGGCCCTTGTGGTGTGGGCTTCCTGCGTGGTATGGCTGCGGGTGAGGGGGGCCCTTGTGGTGTGGGCTGCCTGCAGGTATGTCACAGGTGAGGGGGGTCCCTTGTGGTGTGGGCTGCCTGCAGGTATGGTCACGGGTGAGGGGGGACCTTGTGGTGTGGGCTGCCTGCGGGGATGGTCACCGGTGATGGGGGGGTCCCTTGTTGTATGGGCTACTTATGGGGTATGGTCACGGGTGTTGGGGGTCCCTTCTGGTGTGGGCTGCCTGCAGGTATGGTCACGGGTGATGGGGGCATCCCTTGTGGTGTGGGCTGCCTGCGGGTATGGTCACAGATGAGGGGGGCCCTTGTGGTGTGGGCTGCCTGCGGGGTATGGGCATGGGTGAGGGGGGGAATCTTGTGGTGTGGGCTGTCTGTGGGTATGGTCACTGGTGGTCTGCCTGTGGGGTATGGTCACGGGTGATGGGGGATCCCTTGTGGTGTGGGCTGCCTGCGGGGATGGTCACGGGTGATGGGAGTCCCTTGTGGTGTGGGCTGCCTGCGGAGTATGGACACGGGTGGGCTGCCTGCGGGGTATGGTCACGGGTGATGGGGAGATCCCTTGTGGTGTGGGCTGCCTGCGGGTATGGTCATGGGTGATGGGGGGGTCCCTTGTGGTGTGTGCTGCCTCCTGGGGGTGTTTGCGGCTGATGGCAGCATGCGCTGACCTTTACACGCGATTTGGCTGGCGCGAGCGGGTTTTTGCGATTTTGCGGATGTACGCGAGGGCCTTTCCAGGCGATTTGGCTGGCCCGAGCGGGGTACGCGATTTTGCGGGTGTACACGAGGGCCTTTACACGCGATTTGGTTGGCCCATGGATGGCGCGGGACCTTGCGCTGTATTGAGCATTTCAATCTTCTTTTGGATGCGCACAGGGGTGTGTTGGGGGCGTAACTGGCTCTGCTGGATGTTCAATGCGCCACAGCTAGTAATGGCTCGGGAAATCCATGAATACGCGTGGCGCACAATTGCTGCTTTGCGCCACGACTGGCGCATGCATGGTGCACGCTCTCTCTCTGCATTCTGTACTGCATTCTATGAATCGGGCCCTTAGTGTATAGGACACATCAGTAAGCTAAGCTACAAGGGTACATACTGCTCCAGGTATACAAAAGCATACATACTGTTAGCTGGAACCCTACGCGTTACTGCTTTTCCATTACCCAATTATTTGTTGTGTGTGTATTTTAATTGCTTTAAGATATCAAAATAAAACCACCACAATACATTCTCCGTACTTCATAATGAGCTTAGCTGCAAAGTGACAATCGCACTGCACCCGTCAGTACTACAGCATGCACGACTCTGTGTGTTTATGATTATTGTTATAAAAGCAGCAACACGCTCAGATCAGGCAAAACCATGTACATGGGCAGTGCAGCGTTCACCTGCATGCGCTGACTGTGGCCTCAAACCAGAGGTCAGTGCAGAGACAAAGGGGCTGATTCATGGAATTTGTACGCCGAAAAACGGGGATGTGTGCGCCATTCTGCCCGCAGATCCCCATTTGTTAAAAGTGTCTTGTATCAGGGGGGCAAATGGTTTATCATGTGCCAGCCAATATTTCAAATATTGATTACAGTACTTAGAAGCTGGGTAGTATAGTAATAGTACGCTTTTTCCATTGCCCAATATTACAGTACAGTGTACACCCACCATTTCCCCACACTGGAAATATATTGTAGTGCGTTATTACTTAATTACAGCACAACTGAGAAGGTATCACATACTATTTGTCCCTTGCTAACCCACCCCACATGCTACCCTACCACCACCTCTGCACCCTACACTTCGATTCTGTCACCTCTCATCCTTTGCTGCTTTTACAGGAAAGTGGTGCATTCACACATGCCCTGAATTAAATATACCACCCACCGCCCCAAGGCACTGTAGACTTAGCCCTCCCTTTTGGTGCTGGCTGCTATCAGACCACCACCTTCACTTCCACATTGCTGCCATTGGTCTGATCCTGACCCCAAAGACATTGGAGTTTGCAATGGTTGCCAGCGGTTTCCAATTAACCTGTAAATAGACGTTTAGCTGCTGCTCTCACGTAGCATTTGTGGTCAAAGATAGTGTGGTGTTAGAGTTGGGGGTGTTGTGGCCAAGGCTACAACTGTGTATTTTCGAGTGGTTGCCCCCATAGTCCAATCATTTCATGCAACCACAATGATACTTTAAAACTTGATAAATTATAGACTAGTTCAGTGTTTTTACTGAGAGGCTGCCCCTACGCTACTTTATTTCCACACGCACGTCATACATACAAATGTGCTAACAATGCACTGGTATAATCGCCATGTGTGCTCTTGGGAACATCAACGTGTTTTGTCGAAAGACAAGTTGAGCACGGGCGCCAGCTTTGGCACGTTTATCGCCACTGAATAAAGAGTGTGCTGCTCCCCTGTGTTACATTCCAGACTTGGAGAACATATCAGAATTCATCCAAACATAGCCTAGAGGAAGTCTTTTTTGTGTGGTGCAGTAGAACACAGGGATTGCTATACTGAGAGATCTGTAACCTTTGGCTTTCCAGATGTTTTGGACTACAACTCCCATCAGTCATAGCCAGTGTTGCAAATGGTGCCAGGGATCTTAGAAGGTATATGTCATGTTAGGTTATGTTATAAGGATTTGTACCATGTAAGTAGTCAATTGGGGGCGAGGTGGAGTCCCGGGGTATGGGAGCAGACCTGGAGGCCTGGGAGTTTTGGCATCTCTACATCAGCTGCCTGGTGTATGGCATCCATCTTGTCACTACGGGCACCGCTTTATTGTGAGGTGAGCCGGATTGTAAACATGACTCAATTATATTACACAGGCCCTCATTACGACCCTGGCGCAAAGCGAAAAACGATGGCGGTAAACGATTACCGCCATCGTCTTCCGCTAGGGCCGATTACGACCCGTGACCGTAAACTACGATGTCATTAGCGGCATCGTAGCTAACGCTGCCGCTGACTGCGCCAAGGGCGCGCGCACGCGAACATCCACACCGTACTTAGCGCCATGGCGGAAAGGTACGCGAATGCCGACCCAAGCGGACATGCCCCTAACGCCATCACCCAGCCCGTTAAGTACCTTACCGCCATGGTGCTAATTACGCCATCGCGAACCAACCGTAAAGGGCCATGTAAAGTGAATGCAGCTGCCACAGGTGCACAGAAACAGCACAGGTGAAGGCAATACAGACTCAGGAAGTACAAAAAGAGCACACCCCACCCCTTCCCACACCCAGTCACACTCCACAATGATACCAATAGGACTAGCAATGTTGGGGCTGGAGGACCTGATAGCAATGCGAGTGCTACAACAGCAACTACAACAACAACAACAACAACAACAACAACAACAACAACAACAGGCTGCACAGAGGAGACACAGGAGGAGAAGGAGGGCAAGGCAGGCCCAGCAAGCCCCACCAGCACAGCCAGTGCCACCATGCAGGCAGCCCCCAATCCCACGCATCAGAGCCAGCCCATTCAACCTCACCGTTGAGCAGATCCACACCCTGTACCGACTGGACCGGGACACCATCACCACCATTGTGGACATGATACACAACGACATCGTCAGCATGATTGAAACACCCACTGCCACCCCCCCTCTACTGAAGGTAGTGTCCGTGCTCCACTTCCTGGCCACAGGCACCTACCAGCACACAGTGGGACACTTGCATGGCATATCACAACCATTATTCTCGCGTACACTGATGCAAGTGCTCGATGCCCTCCTCAAGCACACAGATGACCACATCTCATTACCACGGTCTGCCCAGGAGATTGCCAACACCAAAGTGGGTTTCCATGCACTGGCCGGCATACCTGGTTGCATTGGTGCCATTGACTGCACCCATGTTGAATTGGTGGTCCCACATGCCATGGAGGTACCGTACCGCAACCGTAAACATTTCCACTCAATCAACGTGCAAATGGTCTGTGACTCCAACCGGATCATCACACATTGTTGTGCCAGATTCCCCGGATCAACCCATGATTCTATGGTCCTTCGGAACGCCACAATACCACGCTACATGGAGCGACATGCAGGCCCAAGATCCTACCTACTCGGTGAGTCTAATGTCATGAGCATGGAAATGCAAAGTGGGTGTTGAATGACGTACCAATGCATATTTCATCTGGCAGATACAGGGGGGTGATGCATACGTCACATGGGTGCAACTAGCAGTAGCCAGATCATTCCCTGTGGCAGCACTGACGTCAACAGAGTAGTGTACACATCATGCCTGACCTAATCATCCCAACATGTGAATGAAAGTGCATCCCAAAAACGACACAACCATCTGCAAGTGCATTGTGCAAATTGTGACCGCATTGACCCTAAAGAAAACCACCAACATGCACGTCACCATGCACCAACTACTGAAAGGCCTGTCTCCCACAACTGCGCACAAACGAGGCACATGACAGACAGGAACATCAATGCACCACTACAAGACCCACAAACTGTCCCCATTGACACCAGTAATGCTCACTGGGGTCATAATGAGCCAGACATCAATGTTGCTATCATGTGAGTTTCAAGCTCACAGGACACGTGCAAGGTCACATGAATGACGTCCTGAACGGACACAGTGGATGGCCACTCACAAGGCAATCGTCCCCCCTGCATTGTGTTTTTGCATGCAAAACAGTACATGAGAGCCATGAACACATACTGGTTGCACAGTGTAAATCCATAACCACAACTCCAATTAGTGCACAGTAACAGTCAGAATCAAGGCATGGTTGTGCGTCATGTTCACATATCAATCTCGTTCCTGACACATTCTTTTCTCACATTTTACATGTGATGCGGGCTATCCCCTGAAGAGGTGGCTCCTCACACCAGTGCGGAACCCATCGAACCAGCATGAGGAGGACTACAACCATGCCCATGCACGTACCCGTGTGGTGATAGAGCATGCTTTTGGCCTACTGAAGGCCCGTCTCCGCTGCCTCAGCAGGTCTGGCGGGGCACTCCTGTACCGCCATGAGAAGGTTGCAAAGATCGTCATGGCATGTGTCATGCTACACAATATGTGCATCAGACGAAACGTGCCTCTGCCCCCTGACGCAGAACCACAACCACCTGATGATGGGGATGATGATGATGGGGATGGGGCAGCACCTCAGGGAGGCACTGATGCACAGGAGGGGCATATAATGCGTCAGAATGTCATTGACCGATACTTCTAGCACACACAGCGAGTGTGTAACATATGGATGGCACTTGGGGCACTGTGTGTGTCTGGTATGTCAACACTGTGGACTGTAAAACAATAAAGCACACATACGCAATGAGCAATGTCCACACATTTCGTTTGTGAGAAAAGAAAAAGTGTATTGTTCTTCTGAATAGGTATAACAGAACCCCTCCCCCTCCCCCTGAACACTCCAACACACCCAATTCCCCCCTCTCCCTCCCCCCTGAACACTCCAACACACCCAATTCCCCCCTCCCCCTCCCCCTGAACACTCCAACACACCCAATTCCCCCCTCCCCCTCCCCCTGAACACTCCAACACACCCAATTCCCCCCTCCCCCTCCCCCCTGAACACTCCAACACACCCAATTCCCCCTTCCCCCTCCCCCCTGAACACCCTGCAAACATGTGACAGTGCCCGTGGTGAAGTGTGTATAGTTTAGCACACTATTGACTGCCCCCTCTCCCGGAACCTGGGGCCCCCCTGCCTGTGCTCCTCAGGGTCCTGGATGACCTGCGGACGGGAGAGGCTTGTGCTGAACTTGCAGCTGAGGATGTACCGGGCTGCTCAGTACGGCATGTGTCCACAATTGTCTGGATGAGCTGGCTCATCATCTGCCGCACTGCAGCAAGTTCGGTGCATATGTCCCTGCTGGCAGTTTGGATGGCAGCCCTGATGCCATCAGCACTCCTCTCCATGGCTGCACTGGCACTTCCACATTCTGCAACATGCTGCGTGAGGAGTGTGCCCAGTGCTTCCTGCCTGTTGGCAATCTGCTCCAGCGACAGCTGGAATTCTGGCCCAATGGAGGGTGCCAATGGGGTACCAATGGGACTACTCCCATCTTCCACAACTCCCACTGGGCTTGGAGTTGCTGGCCATGAATTAGCTGGCGATGGGCCCTGGGTGTCATCTCCATGATGGCTGATTGGGGATAGGTGTGGTGAGTGCAGTTGCCTGTTGTGGTCAAGTCCAGTGTCATCCTCCACATCACTGTCGGAGCAGGCAGCGATGGCTGCAGTCTCCCCAACAGTACTGCTCCCTGCTGACACATTGCCCTCAGTGGGCAACAGTGGGTGTTGTTGGGCTGCAGGCGCTGTCACGACCCCTTCCTCAGGGGACTTTGCTGCACTGGCCTCTTCAGCCTGGCGTGGTTTCTGCCTGGGTCCAGCAGAGTTGGATGCATGGTTCCCTTCTCCCACTTTCCTGGCCTTCTTGGCTGGGGTGCTGGTGCTGTCGTCCCTGCCAGTGTCCGATTGCGAGCCTGTGGTGGAGCAGAGGAGGGTGACTGTTATTGATGGTTCAGCGGACATTGAGCAGGCATTGTGAAGAGTGTAATGGATAGATGGTGGAGTTAGTAGCCCGTGACATACAGGTTGCCTCCCTTTGGGTTCGGTTTTGCATGCAGGTGTGTGTCTGCCTACTGTACAGTGTACATGCTGCATGTGCGCAGGGTGTGGCTCATCTGCTGATGTGTTGCGTCTGCCACATTGTGATTGTCACGTGCAAGTGTATCAGGGTGTCTTGCAAGGCTGGATATGAGGCACCTACCTGTGTCTCCAGATGTCGGGGCCCCTCTCTCCATCTCGCCGACACCTTCGATGCACTCAATGCCAATCAGAGAGGCACATGTCTCCTCCCATGGCTGCATCTTCAGTGGGGAGTCTGCTCCCCCGCCAGTTCCCAGGGCCAGGTTACGGTTGGCAGACATAATGCCCCGGACCCTGATCCGCAGGTCGTCCCATCTCTTGCGGCACTGTTTGGAGGTGCGTGGGGTGGTTCCAACAGCACTGACACGTTGTGCCACAAGTTCCCACACCTCCTTTTTGCGGCCTATGGCTGTCCGGGTCATCTCAGTGGAGAAGACAACATCGGCCTTCTCCTGGAGCGTGTCTGCAAGCATTTGCAGTTCCTCACGACTGAAGCGCTCCTGCCGCTGCCTGTCACATTCCTTCTTGACAACTTTCGGCATGGTTGGCTGAGAAAATGGGTGGGTTATGGGAATGTCAGGGTTTGAGGGTTGGTTGTGGTGTGGTTGGGTAGGATGGCAATGGATTGTGTTTTTTAAGATGGCCGCTGTGCTGTTTCCCGTTCCGCCGCAATTACGCTATTTCCGGTTCCGCCTAATTGCGGTCACCGCTAATTACGGTGACCGCTGACTACGGTCCGCGCAATGATGGGTGGCGGTAGGTCACCCTGCGCTGTTAACGAGGCCGGTAAGGGCTGTTTACGGCATGGCGTAGTTTACGTTACCGCCATGGCGTAATGCTCGTGCGCGATGGGTCGTAATATGGCGCTCTTATCGCCATCGGACCATGGCGCTAACGCTCATTACGCCATGGCGGTAATTTCGATCACTTACCGCCTGGGTCGTAATGGGGCCACAGTGTGAAAGTGAGGTGTTTCCGTCTCGCTTTTACGCCTTACGCATGTGACAAGCGGAACTGCCATTAGCCTTGCGACACCACGAAAAGGGTAAACAGTCACTGGGTCACATGAAACAGTAAAGGCGATTTCCCCTGTTTTCACACTTTTTTAACACTCCGTTTTGTAAATGTCGAACATTGACCCAACAGCACTTCGATGTGAACGTTGGTAGTCCTGCGCATAGAATTTGCACATTTTACAGAAGGAACCCTGTGTTACACACACTGTTTGGCATCCCTGTGTTGCAGTCGGGCCAGATAGTACCCTTTTAGGGCCGTAAAGGGGCCCTGTAGTGTTTCTCTGCTTGTGGCGCCCTAGGCCGCTTCCTAGAAGGGCCATGTAGAAGCAGCGACCCTGGTTTGATTATAATATGACAGCATTTCATCATCTCGCGGTAAACAGCCCCTCGATGGGATGCGGAGGGTGCTATCAGCCGAATAACATTCATGACCTTGGGAAATAATTGTAGGAAATTACGGCAGCCCTTAATGGTTGGAGTTATGGGAATCGGTCGTCTTCACTTCTCATTTACATGTTGACGACGATTCAATAGGATTAAATGCAGCAGAAGCCCAAAAGTACTTTAGGAAAATCATAATTTGCAGTTTAGTGTAGACTTTACAGTCATAAGCACGAAGGATTCATGCAGATGACGGACGACGCCTGTAGAAAGAAGCCACACAGATGCCCCCCAGCCCCCACCTTCTCTCAGCGATCATTTGAAGCGTCTCGGGTTTGCGTAAAATAAGAATTCGATATTTATTTTTCAGTTTTATGGTGTAATGAGTATTAAGAGTTCTATCTTGCATTTTATCACAGGTTAAACTGTGATAATGATGTTTACCTCTCGATTGCTGTTTCTGACGCATCGTTTTTGTATCAAAAGTACAAACAAAAAACAGGTTCCAAACATTTTTCTCTAAGACGCAAATATTGACACATATCGTTTACTAATCAATCCCATAGCCTAAAACCATTAGGAGTCCAAAAGACTTACATTTTACACAATATTGTTTTCTGACTTCTCTTTCCTGTTTCAGCAGATAGAGTATATTTGTAGCAAGTCATTAACATCATTCAGGGTTTAGCCTCACATTTAATAATATATCGCGATTTTAATATTCCACCCAGATAGAGAGCAATGGACATAAGGATGTGCGCAAGTTACCCCCACCCGCCACCCACCGCCCCCCTTTATCAACCTCGAGATTCAGGAGTGTTTGAAACCACCAAAGCTTGTAGCCATCTGTATTGTTTGGCTGGTTTGACAACGGCACACGGTCTTCGGGTTTGCTGCTGGGGGGCAACCCGCACCCACAGAGACCTTATCAGAGGACTAGCTGAGGGAACCCAGCCAGCATTCAGGGACAGTGGACACTCTGCCCGCCCATGAGCACACGGGCGCTTCGCTGGCCTGGGTCACCCAGGCCATCACAGCCACGCAGCCGGTGTTGCCCTGCAGGGGCACCGGCCCACACACATAGTTGACCTTCAGAGACTCGGCGGCAGCCGTTAGGCAGAATTACATGCAGTACCCTTTGGGAACACTACACACAATTAAAACTACAGGTGTAAGCACAATCTCATCTTTGGTACATGCCTGTACTACACAATTATGTGGTAGCAGTGGCTGAGCAGCCAGACTTCTCTCAAGAGTAATGTGAGCAGTACAAGATGTTACACAAAGGACGTGCAATCACAGTAGTTCAAGCAAACACTATTCAAGGTTTCTTGGTAAAGGAATATACATTTATTTACACAGTCAGTTGGAAAACATTCCACTAGTAAGAAAGCAGTTCAATATCACACTCTAATACACTACAGTACACAACCAATACGTTTCTAAACAAGTTAAGCTCCACTGAAGTGGGAGCAAAATGGCACTTCAGTTACTTTCAAAAGGGGTAGAAACACAAGGTTACAAGAATTTAAAGCACAATTACTTTCATAGGCAAGGCAAATAGTTTCAGTCCACTACAACCAGCAATTCAATTCAATAGGCCTGGGCCAAAGTCAATGGTTCAGAGCCTTGGATAGGATATCACAGTTCTAGTAGTAAATGGTTAAGTCTTTGCCAATGTTCATGGAAGTAGTTTGCCAGAAAAAGAGTTATATGTCGGTTTAGGAGCGAAGACCCCAAAGTTGGGAAAGTTTCACAAACTTTCACAGCGGCAGAAAGGATTTCCACACTGCGTTGCACAGTACCTTAATGATGAAGAAAAGCTGTAGCTGAGGCAGTTGTTCCTGGCAGTTCCTGCAGATCTCACTGTTCCTGAGCTTCAGTCATGGGGACAAGAAGGAGGTTCCTGCAATGCTCAGGGAAGAGGCCACAGCTTGGCTAAGCATCGGTTTTAAGGTGTGAGTACTTTAAAGTCCACAAACTGGCATCCTTCTCACTGGCTATCCGGTTTTCAACAGCACTCTGATGAAAATTCAACCAGTATGGAGACGGTGTCCAGGTGGCTTGCGAGTTGGTTGTTCCCACCAGCTCAAGGGAAGAAGTCGTCCTTGAAGGAGCTTCTCTGTCGAGGGAGTTTCAGGCAATTCAGAGCTGCAGCAGGGCTTCACCCTGCAAACCAACGGTCCAGGAATTGCAGCAGTCGTCTTGCTTCAGCTGGTCTTTGGTTCTTTCGTTCCAGTGGTCGACTCTGCCTTCCAATTCCCAGAGACCTGCTTTTAAAAAGTTTTCTCCCATTCATTCCAGCCTGGCTGTCACTCACCCAGCAGGGTGGCTGTCCTTGCCGGACAGTCAGCCAGCCAATCACACCAGAATGCATTCCGGTCTACTAGGAGACTAAGCAGAGGGAGTTTCAGGCACCTCCCTCACATCCTGCCCACCCCAGACACGCAGGTGCCAGAGGCGGGCTTTAGCACTGAAGCCCGCCAAAGGACATTGAACAAAGGGACCAAACCTGGTTTGGTGCGCAGAGTTAAACACAAGAAGGACCTTTCCTAAAAGAAACAGTGAAAAAAGATGACCGGAGTCTGTTTTTACAGAGGGGTCATAGGCGCCATATTGAAAAACATGGCAGACCCGATTTTTAGCTACCGGTGTTCGCGGTCGGGAAAAATCATGGTAGTTTGTTCTAAAACCACTGCCACCAGCCATTTCAAGAGGAAAGGGTAACATTTGACTGTTACATGAGTGTTTAGACACAGGGGATGCTAATCAAACCCTCCAGCACTCTATAGGAAGATAGTGTGTGCTGGGTCTAGGAATTTAAATGGACTAGTAAAGTCAATTTAACTTTACATGCTCTGGGAGATAGTAGTTAGTCCAAGAGAAGGTATTTAAACCTTGTGGAGTCTGAAAGACACCCTTTTGCCACTGCACTAAAGGTGCTGTGTGACACATAAGAAAAAGATGATGCCTATGGAGTTGTTCTAAAACTCCATATCCAAAGAACACAAAAGTAAAACACACATCAAAATACATGGAAGAGTGAGAAAAAAAGGCTCACACTCTTCCCAGGTAAAAATTAAAATCCTAGAAATCCTGAAAAGTTGCTGGGGGTCTCAAAACGTAAGGGCAATTAGCACATTCTTGAGAATTCTCCCTAACACTTGTCCCCCCCAGACTAAGGGACAGGAGGATTTAATCCACTCCTGGATGAATCTACTTACTCCAGTCGGTCAAACATCCTGGAGAGACCATCAGCATTTTGGTGGTGACACCCAGACCTGTGTTCAATGGTAAAATCAAACCTTTGCAGGCTGATTGGCCATCTCAGTAGTTTAGGGTTTTCCCCTTTAATTTGCATCAACCCATCTCAAGAGTTGGTGGTCAGTCTGAATCACAAAAGTAGACCCATACAAGTATAGTCTAAACTTCTTCAGTGACCACACAATAGCAAAACATTCTCTTTCAATGGTTTCCCACCTTGTTTCAGGTTCCTTCAGTTTCCTGCTGATGGACAAATGGAGTGCTCCCTATGTTTCTCACCCAGCTGACTCAGAACTGCACCTATACCTGTATTAGAAGCATCTGTTTGCGCAATAAAGGCTTGGTTGTAGTCAGGAGCTCTTAAGACTGGAGCTTGACAAAGGGCTTTCTTAAGTCCTTCAAATGTTTGATTGCACTCCTCCTTCCACCTGACCTTTTTAGGAAATTTGGGTGAGGAGATCACATTCTAGGGAGAAGCTATGGTCCCATAGTTCTCTATGAAGTTCTTATAGTAACCAATGAGGCCTAGAAAGGCTGTCACCTGGGTTTGAGTAGTAGGGGTGGCCCAGTTTTGTACAGCTTGTACTTTGCTAGGCAATGGCCTGATTTCACCTCCTCCTATGTCATGTCCAAGGTAGACCACTTTACTCTGACCAACTTGACACTTACTTGCCTTTATAGTCAGATGGGCCTGCTCAAGAGCCTGCAAAACATTTCCTAAGTGGTCAACATGTTCTTTCCAAGTAGGGCTGAACACTGTAATGTCACCCAAGTATGCAATGCAGAAGTCCTCCATCCCATTCAGAACCTGGTTAACCATCCTTTGGAATGTTGCATGTGCATTCTTTAGGCAAAAAGGTATTACCTTAAACTGGTAGAGGCCTGCTGGGTTTGAGAATGCAATTTTCTCCTTGGCATGGTCTGTCAGGGCTATTTGCCAATAGCTTGAAGTGAGATCAAATGTACTTAGGTACTTGGCTGAACCAAGCTTGTCCACCAGTTCATCTGTCTTGGTAAAAGATGGGCATCCGTCTTTGTGATGGCATTAAGAGCTCTATAGTCCACACAGAATCTCAACCCCTTGAATCCTGCCTAAGGCACTAGTACAACTGGACTATACCATGGACTTGTAGATGCTCTATTACCCCGAGATCAAGCATCTTGTTGACCTCTTCCTTTATGTGGGTTCTTACATGATCTGACATCCTGTAACCTCTGCTTTTAACAGGTAAACAGTCACCAGTGAGAATATCATGCTGGCCCCAAGGGATCAAGCCTGGTGATAGTGAAAACAGGGAGGCAAACTGATTTAACAGAAACTTGCACTCCTCCTGTTGTTCCAGTGTCAGATTAGAAGAGCGATTGACTCCTATCTTCTCATCTAAAGGCTGTCCTCTGAGTAGGTCAGGTAGAGGTTCACTCTCCTCCTCCTCTTGAGCTGAAGCTAGAAGCAAAGCTCCTACATCTGGTCTTGAGACATAAGCTTTTAGAAGGTTGGTGTGAAAGACTCTGGGAGCCTCCTTAGGATTGCCTAAGTCCACCAGATAGTTGACCTCTCCAAGTTTGCCCACAAGCTTTAAGGGTCCTATCCACTTGTCCTGTAAGGCCCTCTGCCTTGTAGGGACCATAACTAGAACTTGCTGGTCTTGAGTAAACTCAACCATGTTGGCTTTCTAGTCATGCCAATGCTTCACCAGAGCTTGACCGGCTTCCAAGTTATCTGATGCTTCTGCCATCATGTGTACCATTCTCCTCCGGAGACATATCACATAGTCAGTTACTCTCACTGGCTTGGGGGAAGGAGCCCACTCGAACCCCTCCTTAATCAAGGCCAAGGGGCCTCTAACTGGATGGCCATAGAGAAGCTCAATGGGACTAAATCCAACTCCCCCCCGAGGGACGTCTCCATAAGCAAATAGAAGGCGTGGCAGTAGAAGGTTCCACTCTCTTCTAAGGGGTTCTTCTAAAGCACCTATCATGCTCTTCATTGTACAGTTAAACATCTCTACCAATCCATTTGTCTGTGGATGGTAGGCAGTTGAGAACTTGTACGTCACTCCACAGTTTTTCCACATGGCCTGCAAGTAGTGGGACATCAAATTGGATCCCCTTTCAGAGATGACTTTCTTAGGAAAACCTACCCTGGCAAAGACACCAAGTAGGGCCTTAGAAACAGCCTGAGCTGTAACAGTCCTCATAGGTATGGCTTCAGGATACCTAGTAGCATGGTCTACTACAACCAGAATAAACCTGTTACCTGAAGAAGTTGAAGGGTCTAAGGGACCAACAATGTCGATTCTTACCCTCTCAAAAGGGACTCCCACCACTGGGAGAGGCACCAAGGGTGTCACATTCTTGGCTCCACTCTTGCCAGAGGTCTGACAAGTGTGACAGCTCCTACAGAATTTATCTACTTCCGACCCCAACTTAGGCCAGTAGAAATACAGAGAAAGCCTTTCCTTATTCGTCTTGAAACACAAAAGACCAGCCAAAGGAATCTCATGGGCTAACTGTAGGAACTGTTTTCTGATTTCCAGAGGCACTACTAGTCTTCTGTAGTCCCCTGGAATAGACTCAGTTGGTTCACTGTAGAAGAGGCCATCCTCCTAGTATAACCTATGCTTACCTGGCTCTTGCCCTTCCAGCTGGGAAGCTGTCTGTTGGCGAAGACCTTCAAGAATAGGACACTCTCTTTGACCTCTGCTGAAGTCTGCACTGCAGGGTCCACCTTCTGCCAGTAAAGACTGCAGCTCAGGATGGACTGCAGGATCCAGATCTCCAACAGGAGCAATGTCCTCTTCAGCTCTGATTCCTCAGCAGCTGATTCAACCACACTAGGTTGTTCCTCACACTCAGTCTCTGCTGGTGGAGGAATCACAGGTGTGACTTTGGACAATCCTCTCGAGGATGTCCTTGTGGGTTGCACAGGAGGGCTGGCTGGCTTCTTCCTTGAGGCTTTAGGTTTCCCTTTTACCTCTTTCTTCTTAGAAATTGCAGTCAGTAAGTCCTGTGGACTGGGGGTGGAGGGGTGGGGTCATAGTTTCCTCTTTAAGTTCCCCTGGAGAGGCCCTTAAGGTACTCTCTCTGGCTTTCCTAGTCCGCTCCTGTTTCCTTTTGCTGGGAGGCCTGGGGGTGCTTGATACAACTCCAAGAGTTTTTAAGCCATTTCCCAACAGGACTCTCCAAGGTACTTCACTCTGCACACTTACAGGTATCTTGACAGTCATGTCATTGCACTGGATGAGAGCTGGTAACTGTGGAAGCATTTAGACAGGGCCTCTAGCAAGCTTAGTGAGGTATTTGGGTGCCTTAGCAACATCCCGTACCTTGAAAAAAGATTCATCAACTACAGTAATGCTGGCCCTAGTATCTTTGATGGCAGGGGTCTCCTGACCATTCACAAGAACACTGTCTTTGTAATACTCTTTAGTATTGTCTAGAATGGAATTGTAGACATCTAAGTTCTGTTGTTCCCACATACCCAGGGATACTAAAGACGCAATGGCTGAGATTTTCATGGGTTCCTCAGCCAGTAGGTGAAAGTTTCCACTTGCCATTTGACCTTCTTCCTCTGGGGAGAAGGCTAAGGAGACAGTGTGGACCCCTGAAGGTTTACCCTTACATCTGGGATCCCCTTTCCATGGTCATTCGCCCCACAAGCATAACATTTTCCAAATGTCTTTATGAATGGGGGTTTGGCCTGACCCACCTCTGATTTAGCACATGTTAAGGATTTCAATCAGGCGACACACACTTTAAGTCTTGGCCCAGTATGCAGCGCATGATTGAAATGCTTATGTTAGATTAGATTCAATATTGAGATGATACACCACTCATATCACACCCCCTTTTCAAATACCTGAGTGGAAGGATGACCGCCGTGTACAGCACAGGACACATAGTAGATAGTTCATATCACACAACCGTAAAAGAACCCAGAGAGTTAGAATGGTACAAGAAGACATGGGTTGACTTGGATGGTGATGGAGGGTGTATTTACCTAAGCTGCACCCCAGATGAATATGCTAGAAGGGGGCACAGCCTCAGAGCGGTATGCAGGGCATGGATGCCAATAAAAGGGACACCCGCATGGGATGAAGCAGTAGCAGAAGAAGAGGAACGTAAAAGGTTGAGGCAATTACAATATTCGTTACTTAAGTAACAAAAGGGGGGAATGAGTGGAAGGACGGGGCATAGAAGCCCCCCTTATTCCTATGCTTCCTGGGTGGGCCCAGACATGGCTGCTTTGGGTCCAGGGCCCTGGCACTGAGGCACCAGTGCGGGAACACCTTCAGGAACCATGAACTCTTTCGTGGGGGACCTTTTCAGGGTGCCACGATATTTGCGTAAGCACCCTGTCCATCAATGCTGGGGGAAGTCAAGACTCCATTTTCTAAATCATAGACTCCATTTTGTAATTGACTATTAGTGGCTCACTCTGGCTCGCTGCCTCTACTTCAAGCACACACAGTAAGCAACATCCTCCCCCCTCCTCCGCCCCTCTGCCGTCCACATAACTGCTTGGTTCCCATGAGAAGGCTGACTGCAAAAACGCAACAACATCCACACTGCATCATTTGTCTTCCGATTCCCTTCACTGACTCGAGATGCCGCCCTGAGCAAGGGCTATCTGTATCTCTATAAACCTGCCCTGCACCCCTGTTAAGATGGCTTTCTGAATTCTGTCCTGGAGGGGCAGAGGTTCAGAAGGCCAGCCTAGTTTCTTGGAACAGGTTAACCTATTGACAAGCCAGACCAATCAGGGTAGCGATGGCGGCGGTCAAGACTAGGCCTCAAGAGTGGTGACGGTGACTGAAAGCCCGCCATGAGCACACAAAGCAAGGACGCTTACAAATTACTCCAGACAGGTGTTATATTAAAAATATAGACACATTTATTACAAGGCCTTTGTAACATTGACCATAGTAAAGAATCACGGTAAAACTCCAATAAACCAACACATCACAAGCAATACAATATATATACAAGACCAAGGGGTCTAAGGAATTAGAAGCACGAAATATGCAGACCACCTAGATGGGGAGGAAAACAGGCAGTGCAAGTAATCGTTAGACCCAGTTCGACATCAGAGGCCACCTAACTAGAAGGAAGTCCAAGCCCTACGAAGAGTGGAGCCTTGTGCTCAAAAGTACCTGCACACGCGGGTGCCAACGGGCAAAGGGGAGTCTCTTCAGGGAAATCAGGCAGTTCAGAGAGGTGAACAAAACGATGATGAACAGATCCCCGCTACTCAAGCGCGGCCTCCACTTGTGGGCAGAAGCAGGGAGCGAGTGCGAAAAAGGGTTGCTGTTTATGACAGCGGTGGAGAGCCACAGGCTCCTGCGGGAGGGCGACCGGTTAGGGTATTGACTACTCACCGGTCCCCGATGCAGGCAGACCCAGGCTTCTACGGTTCCGTTTCGGTACTGGCAGGTTCAGATGCGATCAGCAGGATGTCTCGACGCCGTGTAGATTCCGCGACAGCAGGAGTCAGTGTCGAGGGTGTCCCAAATGCAGCGAACACGTACCGATTGTTACCACAGCAGGGCAACTCGGCAACTGCGTGTATTCCGGTCCCAAAGCGCACGTCTCACTTCAGACCTGTGAACGCCAAGTGTACGAATCGTGTGAGAGTGCCGAGGACACGGGAGTAGCAGTAAGCCAGACGGCGGTGACAGAGCAAGGTTCCTGTGTAGGCTGGTCAGTCCACTGGATGGCCCAGGGATGCTTCCGAAGGCTTACGTACAGGATTTGGTGAAGATGCCGAGAATAGTTGTTCCCACTATTCTAAATGGTCGAAGCGTCTTTGCAGACCTTCTCGTTCGATCAGAGGCCGAGTGGTCTCGCAGGACAACAGCAGTGCAGGGTGCCAAACCTTCAGCGGGTCACCAGTGATTCCTCGACTCAGCTTCTTAGTTGCAGGATACTTGGCTCCTTATCCTTTGTTCGTGAGAACTCAGGAGATCCACATGGTAGTGGGGGTTTCAGCCTCCTCTTATCCAGAGTTCCCTTTGCGCCAAAACGGCGAGGGCCCAATGGGAGATCCGCTCACAAACACTCACACCATATGTGGACCTATCACGGACCATGGTGGTCCCAGGCATTCAGGACACTCTAGACTCTCTGGCACCCAGGATGTGCATTGGGAACAGACATCCCAGCCCACATCCTGGAGGCACACACAAGGCATGCAGAAGCCCGCAAAAGCGTTGTGTTTCGTGGGAAAGTGCATGACCAAATAAGGACTTCCCCGGGTCGGCTCAACCTGGGGGAAGGTGAAGGGGCAAGACGGTCAGCGGACAGGACAAAGAACCTCGTGGCATGGCCATTTTGGAGGCCAGTCCACCCATTTGGGCCAAACGCGGGAAGCGCGGTTAACATGGCAAAAAGGGGTTCAAAACACAAAGAACCGATGGCTGCCACCAGTCCAATCCGTGACACACTTGCATATTTCATGATAAGTCCAGCGAGAGTTTCTAGGGCCTTTGGAATGACTAGAGACCCAAGAGCGCGGTAATGTAAGTTACAGTGCACTCCTGTTTCATGTTGCTTAAAAGCTGCAACATGAGGAAAGGACTAAGGGAAACAAAGTCTCCCGGTACTGACTGTCTTAAGGGCATGTCAGTTTCCCCGTAAGAATGGAGCGAAAGCCCAGAGGAGTGTGGCGGAAGGCTGCGCTTCTCTGGCAAAGTCTAGATCAGGGTTTAATACAACAGCAAAAAGTTTGGGGGTTGCCACATGGAAGGAAAATTACCTACAATTATGAAATCTTTCCTAACACTCGCCCCTCCCAGACTAAGGACAGGGGGAACTAATCCACCCCTGGATGAGTTTCTTATTCAGGTCGGTTAAACATTCTGGACAACCCATCAGCATTGCTATGTTGGACACCTGGCCTATGCTCAGTAGTGAAGTCAAAGCCTTGCAGACTTATGGACCACCTAAGCAACTTTGGATTCTCTCCCTTCATGTTCATTAGCCACTTTAAGGGCTTATGGTCAGTTTGCACAGTGAAGTGGGTCCCATAGAGGTAGGGCCTCAGCTTCCGTAGGGCCCACACAACAGAGAAACATTCTTTCTCTACTGTGGACTATCTGAGCTCTCTGTCCTTAAGCTGGTGACTAATGAAACCAATAGGGTGTTCCTTACCCTTCTCATCTACTTGCTCGTACAGCTCCTATCCCAGTGTCAGAGGCATCTGTCTGCACAATAAAAGGTCTTTGGTAATCAGGGGCCCTGAGAACAGGGGCCTGGCACAAGGAGTCTGTTAAGCCAATGAAGACCTTCTCACACTCGTCGGTCCAAGTTACCTTCTTGGGTTTCTTCAGAGTGGTGAGAGCAGTCAGAGGGACAGCTATGGTACCATAGTCTGCCATGAAGTTGCGATAATACCCCGTGAGTCCTAAGAAGGCTCTCACTTGGGTCTGTGTAGTGGGGGTAGGCCAGTCTTGTACGGCTTGTACTTTACTGGGTAGAGGCTGTATCCTCCCTCCACCTACTTCATGTCCAAGGTAAACCACAGAGCCTTGTCCAATCTGGCATTTACTAGCCTTTATGGTCAAGTGTGCTTTGGGAAGAGCTTGTAGCACAATCCCGAGGTGTTTCACATGGTCTTCCCAGGTGGCGCTGAAAACTGCTATATCATCCAGATATGCAAGACAGAATTCATCCAACCTGTTTAACACATGATTCACAAGCCTCTGAAAAGTGGCAGGTGCGTTCTTCAACCCAAACAGCATTACCCTGAACTGGTAAAGACCTTCTGGAGTTGAGAACGCTGTCTTCTCCTTGGCATGTTCTGCTAGGGCTATTTGCCAATAGCCTGCAGTGAGGTCAAACATGATCTCAGCATATTTGACCTCACTGCAGGCTTGGAGTCACCCAAGGTATCCACCAGCTCATCTGTTCGAGGCCAGGGGTGTGCATCTGTCTTGGTGACCGCATTCAGAGCCCTGTAATCCACACAGAACCTCAATTCAGAAGTACCTGCCTTTGGAACCAAAACCACAGGGCTGGACCAAGGACTACTAGAGGGTTCAATCACCCCAAGATCTAACATTTTGTGGACCTCTGTCTTAATGTAAGACCGTACTTTGTCTGACATTCTGTATCCTCTACTTTTGGTAGGTACACTGTGTCCTGTGTCTATGTTATGTTTGCACCAAGGTGTCAAACCAGGGGACTGCGAAAACAGGGGGGAAAATTGCCTAAGTAAACTTTTCACCTCAGCCTGCTGATGAGAAGTCAGGTGAGGGGCCACCTGGACACCCTCAAAGGAGCTATCTGAAGGACCGCTTTGGAACAGGTCGGGGAGAGGTTCAGACTCCTCTTCCTCAACATCTGAAGCCAGTAGCAGTGCTGCGATTTCGACTCTTGGGATGAAAGCCTTCAGCCTATTTAAATGTAACACTTTTGGAGCCTGTCCAGGACTTCCAAGGTCCAATAAATAGTTGACCTCACCCAGGGGCTCCACCACTGTGTAAGGGCCTAAGCATTTATCCTGTAAAGCTCTAGGCCTTATGGGATTCATGATCAGGACTTGCTGACCAGGTGTGAAGTTGATGAGGGAAGTTTTCTGGTCATACCAATGTTTCACCAGGGCTTGTCCTGCCTTCATCTTGTCACTAGCCAGACCCATCAGGGGTACCATCCGTTTTCTGAGCCCTAACACATAGTCTACTACGTTGGTAGTAATAGGGGGAGTGGGCATCTCCCATCCCTCCTTGACTATGGCTAAGGGTCCCCGCACAGGGTGGCCAAACAGAAGTTCAAAGGGGCTGAAGCCAACACCCTCCTGTGGTACCTCTTGGTAGGCAAACAGTAAGCATGGTAAAAGAAGATCCTATTTTCTTCTTTGGGGTTCTTCCAGAGCCCCAATCATACTCTTTAACGTTCTGTTGAACCATTCCACCAGACCATTGGTCTGGGGGTGGTATGCGGAAGAAAACTTGTAGGTGACCCCACATTCTTTCCACATAGCCTGCATATACTTCGACATAAAGTTGCTGCCTCTGTCAGACACAACTTCTTTAGGGAAGCCAACCCTATTAAAGATGCCAAGTAACGCTTTTGCAACTGACTTGGCAGTTACAGTTTTTAATGGGATGGCCTCAGGATATCTGGTAGCATGGTCGACCAGAACCAGGATAAACCTATTGCCTGAGGATGTTTGCGGGTCAAGGGGACCAATAATGTCGATCCCTACCCTTTCTTATGGTATTCCCACAACTGGGACTGGTACCAATGGAGCTTGGATTGTTTTGCCACTCTTACCAGATAACTGCCAGGAGGCACAACTCCTGCAGTGACTTTCTACTTGCACCCCCATCTTGGGCCAGTAGAAGTGCATGGATAACCTTTGCTTGGTCCTCTTAATACCAAGGTGACCAGCAAGGGGCACTTCATGTGCCAGCTGCAGGAGGAAGGGTCTTACAGCAAGGGGAACCACCAACCTCCTATGGTCTCCTTCTGTAGACTCTGTGGGCTCATTATACAGGAGTCCACCTTCCCAATAAATCCGATGCTTCCCAGGAGGTTCACCCTCAAGCTGGGAGCAGGCCTGTCTCCTTAGGCCTTCCAGAGATGGGCACTCACGTTGGCCTTTACTGAATTCTTCCCTGTCAGGACCACCTTCTACTAACAAGTCGTTTAGTTCAGGATGGTCATTGGGGTCAAATACTTCAGGTATCGCCCCCTCCTCATCAGGTCCGGGCGATTGACCAACTTCCTCCACCGCAGTGGTAGGTGAGTTCGGGGGAATATTTTCTTTCCCTCGTTTTGGTTTTCTGACTCCTTTAGCCTTGGGTTTCCCCTTTGGCTGGGGCAGCTCACTGATCTTGGTCAGTGCTGCCCTTGTTTGAGACCTTGTGCAGGGTCTGTCAGCAGTGTCTCCCATGAGCCCTAACGCTCGGAGATCATTGCCCAACAAGACCTTTCCTGGGATGCTTCTCTGAATGCTCACTGGAATCCTGACGCCTGTACCATTGATAGTAAGATTTACAGGTATTACTGGGAACATAAGAGGTGGGCCGTCAGCCAACTTAGTGGGCATCAGAGTAGCTCTGGCAACTTCCTCTGAGTCTACCAAGGTAGAATCCACTACAGTTCGACTGCACCCACTATCCCTAAGAGCTGGAGTATCTACTCCATTGATCAGCACACTGTCTTTAAAGTAGTGCTTGGTGTTACCTGGAATCCTAGCATACGCCTCTGCGAATTTAGGCTCCCAGGAACCCAGGGAAACTAAAACTACCTCAGCTTCTATCCCACTGGGGAAGGAGTCTGAGGAGAAGGATGCTCCAGTAATCTCTTCTTCCTCGTAGGAGGAGAAGGCCAGATTAGCGGAGTGGACCCCCAAGGTTTTGACCTTACATCTGGGATCCCCCTTCACGTGGTCAGTTGCTCCACAAGCAAAACAAGATCCATTGGGTCTGTTTACATAGGGAGGCTTATTATAATCAGAGTTCTGTTTTGGAGGCTGACCTCCACTACCCTGTGAGTTCCCTTGTGTCTTACCCATATTTTTCTTTTTGTGGCCCTTTTGAGAAGAAGATTTATCAGTTTCTCCACCCTCCTTATCTTTGGACTTTTTCCCCTTCCTCCTGCTTACCAGGATGAGTCTTGTCCTTATGGGACACTCGATGAGACACCCACAAATCTGATGCAATGGCAAGCTTCTTTGGATCTATCTCCTTAGAATCTGCCAAATGCTGCTTAAGCTCAGGGGAAGAAGATGCAAAAATATGTTCCATCATGACAAGACTTATCATGCCTTCGAAGGTAGAAACCTTATAACCTTCGACCCAGCCAGTCACGTTTTTTAAGGATTCGGTTACATAAGATACCCAAGTACCACCTTTGTTTTTCTTATACTCTCGGAATCGTTTTAAAGATTGTGCAGGAGTCTTTCCAAACTTTAAAATGAGAGTTCGCTTCAACATTGCAAAATCTACTCGGTCAGCCTTTGACATTTTCATAATGGCACTGCAGCCAAAATGGGGCAGTCTGCTGAGTAACCAGGCATTTTTATCAGCATTGTCAACTTGTTGAACTTCACAGGCATACTCAAATGTATTCAGCCAGTCCATAATGTCATTCTTTTCCTCATACACACTGAGCAGATCTTTTGGAAACCGTGGATCAGAGGAGGCCCCAGACCCATGTCCAGGACACTTGGATCCATTGGAAACTTGAGGCTTAGCCAGTTCCAACTGGTGATCCCTGTCTTTCTGTTTTTCTGCCTGTTCGATCTTTAGCTTGGCCCTATTGAACTCAAGCTCTTCCTGGAGTTTGGCCATATTGAACTCAAGCTCCTTCTGCCTAAACAGCAGCTCTTGCTTCTTGAATTCAAGCATGGCTTCCCCATCAGCAGTGGCAGAGGAAACATTGGACATTTCATCCTCCCTGTCCTCATGGTCGCGGTGGACCAGTGCAGTGGCAGAACTGTCAGTTATACCAGTGAGAGCAGCCCCACCTCCTTCTGCACTGTCCTCTGAAGCTATAGCGCTAACCTGAGCTTCTTGCCACGCCATGATTCTTTGGATCATTTCCATTTTTGTGTCTTGGGAGGAGACACCTCTTTCAGCACACATCTTTTTCAATGTTTCGGATTTAGAAGCATTTAACGTTAACAAGGTACTTGTTTCCATACTGTTAGATAGGACTATGGCCTTTAAAAAGTTATATTACGACAATTCACTACGTGTCCTGTTAGGAATAACTTGAAATGCCTTTGCTCGTGCGCAACACTGGATACCTTCAGTCATATCCCACCGCTGTACACCAATTTGTTAAGATGGATTTCTGAACTCTGTCCTGGAGGGGCAGAGGTTCAGAAGGCCAGCCTAGTTTCTTTGAACAGGGTAACCTCTGGACAAGCCAGACCAATCAGGGTAGCGATGGCGGCGGTAAAGACTAGGTCTCAAGAGGGGTGAGGGTGACTGAAAGCCCGCAATGAGCACACAAAGCAAGGATGCTTACAAATTACTCTAGACAGGTGTTATATTAAACATATAGACACATTTATTACAAGGCCTTTGTAACATCGACCATAGTAAAGAATCATGGTAAAACTCCAATAAACCAACACATCACAAGCAATACAATATATATACAAGACCAAGGGGTCTAAGGAATTAGAAGCACAAAATATGCAGACCACCTAGATGGGGAGGAAAACAGGCAGTGCATGTAATCGTTAGACCCAGTTCGACATCAGAGGCCACCTAACTAGAAGGAAGTCCGAGCCCTACGAATAGTGGAGCCTTGTGCTCAAAAGTACCTGCACACGCGGGTGCCAACGGGCAAAGGGGAGCCTTCAGGGAAATCAGGCAGTTCAGAGAGGTGAACAAAACGATGATGAACAGATCCCCGATCTGCGAAAAAGGGTTGCTGTTTACGACAGCGTTGGAGAGCCACAGGCTCCTGCGGGAGGGCGACCGGTTAGGGTATTGACTACTCACCGGTCCCCGATGCAGGCAGACCCAGGCTTCTCCGGTTCCATTTCAGTACTGGCAGGTTCAGATGCGATCAGCAGGATGTCTCGACGCCATGTAGATTCCGCGACAGCAGGAGTCAGGGTCGAGGGTGTCCCAAATGCAGCAAACACGCACAGATTGTTACCACAGCAGGGCAACTCGGCAACCGCGTGTATTCGGTCCCAAAGCACACGTCTCACTTCAGACCTGGGAACGCCAAGTGTACGAATCGTGTGAGAGTGGCGAGGACACGGGATTAGCAGTGAGCCAGACGGCGGTGACAGAGCAAGGTTCCTGTTTAGGCTGGTCAGTCCACTGGATGGCCCAGGGACGCTTCCGAAGGCTTATGTACAGGATTTGGTGAAGATGCCGAGAATAGTTGTTCCCACTATTCTAAAGGGTCGAAGCGCCTTTGCAGACCTTCTCGTTCGATCAGAGGCCGAGTGGTCCCACAGGACGACAGCAGTGCAGGGTGCCAAACCTTCAGTGGGTCACCAGCGATTCCTCGACTCAGCTTCTTAGTTGCAGGATACTTGGCTCCTTATCCTTTGTTCGTGAGAACTCAGGAGATCGACATGGTAGTGGGGTTTTCAGCCTCCCCTTATCCAGAGTTCCCTTCACGCCAAAATGGCGAGGGCCCAATGGGAGATCCGCTCACAAACACTCACACCATACGTGGACCTATCACGGACCATGGTGGTCCCAGGCATTCAGGACACTCTAGACTCTCTGGCACCCAGGATGTGCATTGGGAACAGACATACCAGCCCACATCCTGAAGGCACACACAAGGCATGCAGAAGCCTGCGAAAGCGTTGTGTTTCGTGGGAAAGTGCATGAGCAAATAAGGACTGCCCCAGGTCGGCTCGACCTGGGGGAAGGTGAAGGGGCAAGATGGTCAGCGGACAGGACAAAGAACCTCGTGGCAAGGCCATTTTGGAGGCCAGGCCACCCATTTGGGCCAAACGCGGGAAGCACGGTTACCATGGCAAAAAGGGGTTCAAAACAGAAAGAAACGATAGCTGTCACCAGTCCCGTCCGTGACACACTTGCACATTTCATGATAAGTCCAGCGAGAGTTTCTAGGGCCTTTGGAATGACTAGAGACCCAAGAGCGCGGTAATGTAAGTTACGGTGCACTCTTGTTTCATGTTGCTCAAAAGCTGCAACATGAGGAAAGGACTAATGGAAACGAAGTCTCCCGGTACTGACTGTCTTAAGGGCATGTCAGTTTCCCCGTAAGAATGGAGCGAAAGCCGAGGAGTGCGGCGGAAAGCTGTGCTTCTCTGGCAAAGTCTAGATCAGGGTGTAAAACAACAGCAAAAAGTTTGGGGGTTGCCACATGGAAGGAAAATGACCTACAATTATGAAATCTTTCCTAGCAACCCCACAGACCCCAGCCATAAAAATATAATCCCTGTGCACCCTAATGCAAAGTCAGCTGAAAGAAGACTCTTAAACCAATGAACCTATTTTCTTTTGGTATAGATAAAAGCAAGCATGTCTTTTTCATCTCATGTAAAAATATACAAACGTGTTGACGATCTGAGAAGGCCTATTAGGAAACGGTGTAAATACTTATGCGTGTGTAACTTGAGGTTTTTATGTTAACCTGTCTTGTTGGAAGCATAGCCATTGCCGGCTTATATTCTTGTAATGCTCACAATACTAATTACAATATTAGAACGGTTAGCGGAATGTGCATCTGTATGTGCTTATACAATGCTACCTCAGTTTTGACAGAATTGAATGCAACTACATATAACGCTAGATAAATGTTTTATAGAAGTTAGCCTATGAATAAGTGAACTTCAAGTTAAAAGTAACACTCCGATATCCAGCTATCCGTAAAGCAACCTTCCTGCTCTTTTTTCGTAATAAAGACATTTAAGTCACATAAGAATGAAAGCACGTCTTTAACCTGTGTCGATTAAGTGCAAAACAGACTGCATGTTGATTGTACTCTGAAAGAATTGAGCTATCGTATAGTGTAAGACTAGATTGCAAAGGAGGTCCCAGTTTGCCCTTGATTACCTTGACTTCAACGAAGAGTTTTTGATGTTTGGACATCCAAGTCCTGAACCTCTATCAATGCAATGAATGTTTATCATGAAATGTGTCTTCCTGTAACCCAGTCATCCCAGCCATGTATTCTGAAGTCCCCCTTGTCAATGAAGAATGGACATCCCCAATCACCAACCGACCCCTTAACCTCCACCCCTTGTCTAGTATATCCTAAATGTATGTTGGCAGGAAAGTGATACCTTTGATGACAGTAAATAATTCACGACTAAGAGGTGAATAAGCTTGTCCTAGACCCATGTTTTTACAAGCATTACGATAGAGGCCTTACCACCGGACAAACAAGTCAGAGTCCTGAATGGATGGGAATGAGTGGCCACAAGGGCACAATGTTTCAGATAGGGTGTCTACATGTCACACTTGAGATGCCAAGGCGCTGAGCCCAGCTGAACGTTAGACCCGAACATCATGTCATCTCAACACGTGCCTGCGGACCAATCCACTGTCACCAACCCTACAGAACCTATAGGTGCCTACTCTTAGTGACCAATCCTGATTGATTCTGTGCCCCATAGGCCTTCCACTCTTTGAGCAGCGAAAAACTGTATAAAAATGTATTGTAACATGTTTCCTGCAGAGCGCTCTCGGCGTGAGCAGAGTAGATTCTGTTTGCCGTAACTTAAGATAAATAGCCTTTAACCATACTCTCACTTGGTCTTGGTCTTATTCCCTCCTGGGATGTACCTTAATTGACTCTGCTGGGTGCTTTGCCTGCACGGCTGGGGACCTCTCACCTTCATACCCTGGGTCACAATGGACCATGAAGCAGGCTGGTTGATAAAATATAATATTTATTTATTTAACAATTCTAGAGAAATCATACACATTTTAATAAATGGGGCAGACATCACCAATGGGGTGATAAGAACAATATGAATGTAAGCAATGCACTTAGTTTGACCTTTTACTGACACACCTACAAAACACCAGGGAATAGGAGCACTTTTTGATTTTAGGTAAGATAGTACTCAAGGTAGGATTTCCCCTGCAAAATTCCCTCAACCCACAAATAATCACTTCTGAATGGCTATAAGGAAGCAGCAGGCAGTTAGGACTATGAATCTGGAATCAGAATTCAAATGTAACTTTCCCTCCTCAAATGAGAGTGAAAGACGGATTTGAAACCCTTGCAATGTTAAAATGACACTCAGGAATGGCTTAATAAAACAATGAATGTGCATAAAAATCTTGCAACAAAAAACAATTCTTTATTGGAGCAAAACTGGAAAGATACTAGCAACCACAAGCAATGGATTGAGCAAAAGCATACAATTTGAAATGGAATGGAAGATTGAAAACAGTTCATAATCAAAATGACACATGTGGTTTGTTGGGGTGTAGCTATGGATCCTAGGTACAATATGGAAGTGAAATGAGGTCTTTAGCTGGTAAAGTGAGTGAGTTATACAAGTGAGGTGCATTTCTGAGAAAATGAAGGTGCGAAAAAAGGAAAAGAAATCAGTATTGGACAAGAACAGTCTTACACTACACAAGGGCATTCAGGCTAGGCTACCAGATTGAGACACAGTAAGCTCCGGGGTTGACTCACGAGTTCAGCCCTACCACCCCCACGCTCGCCCTGGCGGACCCAGTCCGATCACTCCAACAGGATTAATACCTTAGGATTTTACAAGACAAAATTATTAAAGATGATGGCGGTAGCACAAGGAATCAAAGGCATGGTTTCAAGAATGAACTTGACAATATTTCAAGTGATCAAGATAAGAATAGGATGACTTAGAGAGTGGAACTAAGCAAGGCAAGGTATACTATGAATTTCTATGGTTCCTATTGAAACTCACAGTCCACTTTTAGTTTTTGGATTTTGGACAGTCAGCGCTCGGGTCACCACATGGATCTGGTCTAACAAAGGACAGCTGGACAAAATCAGCGGGACTGGATCAGCGGGGCAGGGACTGGATACCAAAGTATAGTTTTTCTTGACTGGCAATTCTGGTTACTGGTTACTATAGATCAGTTGGATAGCAGGATAGCAGCAGGCATGCATTTAGTGAGCAGCAAGCCAGATTAATTCAGGATGCTTCCCAAAACACCACAGCGTTTCCCTTGGTTATTGGTATTAATTTAGAATTGAGGCCCAGCTGAAGCAGGATCAGCAATGCTTGGCCTTGTGGTTGGGATCTGGAGTTTAGATGGATAAATGCAAGATGAAGACAGGAACAGATAGGAACCGGACGCTGGTGTCGGAAGTCAGGAATAGTCTGTCCCTGTGTGATGTCAGGGGGTCTTATTTATAATGCCAGGTGACATCATCACAGTATATGACAGGGGCAGGCTTTACTACACACGCCTCTAATAATCGGATTGGACAAGGGTAGAAGTCTCCCCCTAGCTCTTTGCTGGTTGGATCTCAGAAAAATGATGTCATGTTAATGGGGTGATATTTACAGTGTCCAGAAACCTCCAAATGTTACTGGAACTAAAATCTAATTTTGCCAAAAACACATATTTACATAATTGCAACCATTTAGTAAATCAGATACACAGGTTACATACATTTCAATCCAAACCCCCAGTCCGTGAGGCCTGGTTTTGCTCCTCTACCAGTTTTTCACACTTTTCACTGGGATTTACATTTCTCCAAATTATACAACTTTACACATGAGTGGGGATTGTCATAAGGAAGATATGTACAACCTTTTACATTTGAAACCTAGATGCTTTTCTTTTAATTCCACATATATCACCATTTCTGTCCCCTTGTTGTCACTACATTCTAAAAAGTTTTAAACTAAAGGCCACAAATTAACTTTTACACTGTGAAAATTCTACATTGTTACCAATTTTGGTTGCTGAGTTAAAGGTCTTTACAGTTTCCTTATGGAATAGTCTTTAGAACAAATGGGAATCACTGTCTGTCATTTTGTTTCTTTCCAGCTGACACCAACTGGCATTTCTTTTCAAGCAGGATGGGGTGTTCCTTCAGCCGGATTGAAGTTTTGGGGTCTTTCACACCTCCGGCTTCCTTCCCTGAGAACTGCACTGTCCTGGGTTCCAACAGAGACGAAAGTCTGTTCCACCCTATAATTATCAGTGGGTTGGCAGGATCTGCTGGGAGAGATAGCCCGTTTGGCAGAAAACCTGTTTTTCAACCTGGTAACTCAAGCCACCTGGGTTTAACATCTTTCACTTTTGATCTTAAATCCAGAATTAAATAAGCCTTATACATCAAATAACACATGTGATATTTTTTCCCCAGTAACAAAACCCTTTATACTTCTAAAGACAAGTAAAACATTTAGTTACCAGTGTACTGTTTTAAATCACAGGCATTCATTTTTCCTTGTTTTGTAAGCAGCCTATTTTTATACGTGGTTCAAGCTTCCATTTCTTTCTTTAATTCACTTTTGGGCAGCTCACTCAGATTTCCACAACGTCCTTGCAGCTAAAGTCATTTATCTGAACACTGGTATATGAAACTGACCAGGCTCAGATAGTTAAAGTTCTTTTGAAGACCGCGGATGTTTGCTACATTGCAAAGCAAATGAACGTGCGTTGCTGTGTTAGTAAAAATAAAGATCCTTGTTGGTTTCTTTCCAAGCTACTTTGACTGGGCCTTTCATTCAGGAATTATGCCCGGTTTTACAGAGGCACAAGGACTTCTTCTGGGCATGGCAGGGTCTTTTGAATGATAGTAGTTTCATGAGGAATGGATGAATTTAGCATAACACAGCATTTTGAAAGGGTGAAAAAGGTTTCATTTTGAAAGGGAATATTGGTTTTTCAGCAAAGCTGAATCTTTCACTTAATTCCAGTTAAACGTCTCAGAGCACGCTAGCACGATCCTGCAGTATGTCCCCTGTTCCACCCCGCCTGAAATGTGGGTGGCAGGATGATGCAGCCATCTTTTTGGTTGTTAAAAACGTAGTTTTGAGATACTGGTGCACACAGGAGCCAGCACAGCCATTTTGCTGTGTCTTGCACAAATGCAGCAAAGTGATGTGGTAAAGCACAGCTGAGTGGGTCAATATATCCCACATGTCCCCCCCCCCAAAATCTTCTGAGATATCAAGTCGAGGGAGAATTGGGCAAGTTGGATTCCTTTATTGGTTTTTGAAGAAAAGGCAGGTTCAGTCGGGTATGAGTCTTTCTTCCATCAGCGAACGATGCAACACGCTCCCCTCACTGCCTCTGGTTGCAACGTGGAACGATACCCCCAGCCTTCTCTTGGGTTTTTCGTTCTGGTGTGGAGCGACACCCGGATTTGGTTGGGTTTCTCCTTCCGGGTCCTTCAGGAGGTCCTCCTTGATAATGACGGTGCAACCAGTGCAAATCTAGAAATGGAGCACAAACAGGTTACTACAATTTTCCCACTAACTGCCCTCCAATCGGGGTGACAGCAGTGGGATACACATGCATTCAGGGACAATTGAAATATTCCTATGCTTTAGATGTATCTCCCACTGGGTTTTCTATGGACTCCTCTATTTGTTGCAAAGTGTGCCTGGGTGGCAACTCTTTAGCCGATTGATGTGGACCCATTTCTCTTCTGTCAAGTTACCTTTGGGGATGCAGATTCTGTAGGCGACGGGTGGGATTTTGTCTACAGTTTCAAAAGGACCCCGCCAGCTGGCAAAAATGTGAGCTCTTTGGTCTGGTTCCTTTGGAAATTTTACAAGTAGACCCTGGGCCTCATCACAAGGTTGGCGCTAAAAATCTGGCCGTACCGGCATGGCGGTAATAACATGTCCGGCTTGGCACCAACCCGCAAATAGCGGACGATCAAGAGTACGTGAGCGTGCGCATCCCTGTATGCCGGTAACGGCTGTACCGGCATGCCGGTAATGACCACCAAACCCCCAGACAGCGGCATCGACCAATATGCACGGAACGGCTCCGCCCTCGGCAACCCCTAAATACCATTACCGTTATTAACATAGTGCAAATAACGGGTGCGTTAATACCGGACCCGGAAGTAACGTCATCGCGCCGGAACGGGAAATGCCATGGCGGCCATCTTTAAAAACACAATCCATTGCCATCCTCCACCTACAGGACCCTCTACACCCCAACTCCCAGGCCACCACGGACAACATGTCGAAGACCACCCAGAGAGGCACGGCCCGCCTGCGCAAACCACGTTTTACGGACGATGAGCTGAACATGTTGGCCGACACCCTTGTGGCAAATGCTGAAGTGGTGTTCTGCAACAACCTCAGGTGTCCAGCCCAGCTTAAGAAAAAGGCCATCTGGAAAGAAGTTGCCCAGAAAATAAGTGCAGTCGGCACCACCGCACGCACAGTGCGTGATTGCAAAAAATGTTGGGACGACCTCAGGCTGAGAGTCCGGCACATATTGTCGGCTAATCAGAGTCAGGGGCTGGCAACAGGAGGAGGACCACACTCCCCACTGAAATTGGCCAGATGGGAGGAGACCTGCATCTCCATCATAGATGTGGAGACCATCGAAGGAGACGGTGAAGCAGAGTTTGGCATGCCAACATCGACAGATGAAGGTGAGTGTTCCTACTGAAACAGTAAAAATAATCAAAATCATCCTCCCCCAAATGTGGCTGCTACACCAGCCAACAAATGGGCCATCATGCACACCTACACATATCCATGTACCACCATCCCAACCCAAGGCATGTTGCGGTCATACACGAATACACACACAAGACACACTTTATGGGCATGTGCCACCCAGGACGATCCTCCCAAAACACATCAATGTCCAACTGCACCCAACAATGCATACATGTGGACACGGCTACGCTATCAAAATCCACTCTTCAACATTGCATGTACACAGTCCCCTACAAAGCCACGAATGCAATTGATCAGATGGCGCCACATGGCCAATGACTAATGCATGCATAATGCAAGCGGAACAATCACTGATGTCCTGCCACTCTCTGTCCCCCACAGGTACGGATGCTGACAGTGACGAAGCGCAAGGGAGTGCACAATGCACAACACCAGCCAAAAGGCCTAGGAGGCAATCTGATGGCACAGGTCCATCAACCTCAAGTGGACCATGGATGGGCCAAGTGGGAATCGGGCCAAGAACCGGTGCAAAAACAGCACCACAGACAAGCACACAGGACGAGCTGACACCTGCACCTGCATCCATGGTCACACCATCCACACTGGCTGAGGAGACAGCAGGCATGGAGGAAGGCACACATTCTGCTGCTGCCAGCACAATTGGCGAGATGGCTGCATCGGCAGATCATAGCGTGGATGAGGTAGCTGAGCCGGACAATGGGGGTGATGCAGGACTTGTCCACTCAGACACTGTAGGGCACACTCCAAGCCCACTGGCTACCTCACAGGACACACCTCGGCAGGACTCATCTGACCAGGCCAGCCATGGAGAGAGGTCTCTGGCCACGCACATCCCCACTGCCTTACGGGACCTAGAGGGACGTCTCTCCAGGATGGAGGCCCGGCAGGAGGCCATGCAAGCCTATGTGCACCAGTACCTTGACGAAGGGGTGACAACACGCCGTGTCATCCAGGACAGCACTGCGGTTGTAATCAAGGCCATTAACTCAAGTGCACAGCAAGTGTGTGATGGCTTCAATGCCTTGGGTCAGAACCTGACCAGGATTGCTGACAGCATGGCCCAACAGCAAATCCTGCCCCAGGGATCACAACCATCTGGGTCATCTGCATCATCCACGCCAGCGAGTTCGAGGCAGACCAGCCCCGTGCGCAGGTCCCTGCAGAGTTCCCGCCACGCAGAGAACCAACCCCCACCTCCAAAGGGGGCTCAACAGTAGCTGGGCCACCCCGCAGATTCACATTGCCTATTCATCCAGACACATGTCATGCCATAGTTGACTTTGGGTGTTAGGGGGAGGTGGTGGGGTGGTGGTGGGTGTAGTGTGTAGTTCTGGGGTGTTTGGGGGCTTGGAAGTAGGGTGGGGGGAGGTCGGGGTGTGGATTGTTGAATCACGTTGTACTCATTTCTTCACTAATACACCAGTTGTGTAGCAAACAGCAAATGAGTGGACATTGATGATTATTTGTATGTCAATTTATTGCCTCATGGTGATTCGTGTACATGTGCCCACACTCCCAGTGCCCACTGTTCACAACCCATGGCACCCACTGCATCAAAATACATCAGAATGATTGGTCTATGACCATTTGACGCACTGCGCGACCCTCACGTGTTTCGCGTCCTGGCCTATGTCCTACATCTCCTCCTTCTACGTCACCAGGTGGTGGCAGCTCCACGTCAGGTGGCAGGGGTATGTTCCGTCGAATGCACATGTTATGCAGCATTGCACATGCCGTGATGATCTTGCCCACCTTCTCAGGCCCGTATACGAGTGCCCCTCCCGACCTGCTGATGCAGCGGAACCGTGCCTTCAAAAGGCCAAACGTCTGCTCAATGACCACACGTGTATGTGCATGATTTAAGTCCTCCTCATGCCTGTTCTGCGGGTTCCTGACAGGGGTGAGTAGCCACGGCTTCAGGGGGTATCCAGCATCACCTACATTGGAGCAGAAGGAGGTATGTGTGAGGAAGAGGCTCAGTTGACAGGTATGCTCAGCCTGTACATCATTCAAGTTCAAATGCACAATTCCATCATTTGCAGCCACATCCACATGAATGTCAGCCCTGTACAGTGCATGCCAATCCATAGAAAGAGCCTTGTGTGACAAATATGTTTCAGGGTCCTAGTCTATGGAACCACCAGGCCACCCAATGTATGTCTTGGCTGGGTGCATTTTGCCTGCATATGTGAGGGCTGTGTGTTGGGGTGTGACTTGGGTAACTTCCATTCACCCAATCCATCTGACTCCATGGCCCAGAGGACATTCCCCTTGCATATACATGAACCCCCCCATTCCACCTGACCCCATGGCCCAGAGGACATTCCCCTTGCATATGCATGAAACCCCCCCCAATCCATCTGACCCCATGGCCCAGAGGACATTCCCCTTGCATATGCATGAGCCCCCCAATCCATCTGACCCCATGGCCCCGGGGGCAGACTCACCCAACAGCCAGCCATTTCGTACAATGTCTCCTTCCATGTAGCGGGGTAGTGAGGAGTTCCGCAGCACCATGGCATCATGCGTGGATCCTGGGTATCTGGCACAGCAATGTGTTATGATGTGGCTGGCATCACACATCATCTGTACATTGATTGAATGGTATAGCTTCCGATTGCGATACACCACGTCCACAGCATGTGGGACTACCAACTCTACATGGGTACAATCGAGTGCACCAATTACATTGGGCATGCCTGCCAGTGCATGGAATGCTATTTTGGTGGCATTTGCCTCCTGTGGTGTCCTTGGTAGGGAAATGTGGGCACTTGCATGCTTCAGTAGTGCATCCAGCACTTGGTTTAACACAACAGAGAAGCATGCATTTGGCCCACTGTGTGTTGGTAAGTGCCAGTGGCCAGGAAGTGGAGCACTGATGCCACCTTCAGCAGAGGGGGGGATGGCTGTGCGGATGTTGATCAGGCTGACCAAGTCATCCTGTATTAATTGTACTATGTTTGTGATGGTGTCTCTGTCCAGCCGGTACAGGGTGTGGATCTGTGCTGGGATTAAATCAAATGGATTGGCCCTTATACGCTGAATTGATGGCTGTCTGCGGGGAATGACTACCTGCACTGGTGGAATTTGCTGGGCCTGTCTCACTCTCCTTCTCCTCCTGCGTCTCCTTTGTGTTGCCTGTTGTACTGCCTGCTCAAGGAGTAGCAGTGCAGGCATGTCCTCCAGCCCCAGTATGGCAAGTGCAAGTGGTAGCATTTTGGCTTGGAAAGGGGTGTGGTGTGTGGGTGTGCTCCTTTTGTGCTGTCCCTGACTCCATTGGCTCCACCTTTGCTGATTGTGTGCACCTGTGTCTCTTTGTTACACAGCAGTTTGCTGTTTAAGGGTGGTCCGCGATGCCAGTATTGCCGGCATCCTGGTGGCCCTTCTTACCGGCTTCTCAATGCCGGTATGTACATGTCCGTGCGACCCGTGGTGTTCCCCTTCATTGCGGGATGCCGGTATTTAGGCCTCCCCATATGCGCGCGTGCACGTATGCTGGTACGGTGGTACACGGCCATAGCGGGTCCTTCAAGCTGCCGGTGGCTACAGCACCTAAGGTCATGATATGCCAGACCGGTAATGGATGCCGGTATTGCCTTACCGGTACCGCTCTTACCGGAGCGCCAACCTTGTGATGAGGGCCCCTGTCTCCCACTTGGTATTCTTTTTTGGTTGTTTTTAGATCATAATGAGTCTTCATGCTTTCGGCAGATCTTTCTAGATTCCGCTGAGCGTACTCTATTCTGGAATGAACCTTGATCTTCTTCCAATAGATGGTCATCCCACTAGAGGTGACCAGATCATCAATATTTTGGATGAGCTTGCCGTGTTTGAGCAGTTTATTATCAGCACATAGCATGCCTCTGGTTTTCCAATTACCCAGGTGCTTCACAAACCCGTTCCGGACATGAATCGGTGATTATGACCAGTTTGTGGAGATGGTGTTGGACAGCAGTGAGGATGGTTTGATGAGCTGCCATCAACTGTGCCACCTGACTACTATGGGGACCGATTTTGTACCCAGCAGAGGGTTGCAGGGCATCATTCATCCAAGGATTCCAAACGCCGATTACCAGTTCCTTTTCCCCGTTGTTGTCAACATGGTAGGAGCACCCGTCCACATAGACTGTGGGCATTCCCTCGTACTTGTCTTCTTCATAGACCTTGTGCAGGGAGTTCAGTTACGCCTCCATGTAGTCCTAGATTTTAAGACTTTCGTCCTCAAGACAATTTTCTCTGGCACAATCATGCAAGCCAGCCAGACCTTGCGCGAGGGGACTCTTCTTGTTTTGGCCATATCTGACCTCCACAGGAAAGCCTTGCATTGACAGAATCCAGGAAGTAATTCTGCAATTACTCACATTTCTGGCCCGGATTCTGTCACTTTGGAGATATTGCAAAGGCTGGTGGGGAGTCTCCACTATGATTTGTTCCCCCTGGATGAACGGGCGGTAATTTTTCAATGCCCACACCATTGCCAGGAGTGTCTTCTCAGAATCGTTGAATTTTTCCTCAACAGAGGATAATGTCTTGCTTGTATAGGAGATGACTTTATTGACCTTGTCATGCTTTTGATATAATACTGCTGTCAAGCATGTATGCAAGAACCCTGTCTCCAAGAAGAACTCCTTGTTTTTGACAGGGTAAGCTAGACAAGGCGCCTGTGAGAGGCTTCTTTTGAGTTACTTTACTGCCTCGGCTTGTTCTGGACCCCACTCCCACTTGACCCCCTTCAGAAGATGAATCAGGGATCTTGTGATCTCTGCGTAGTCTTCAATGAACTTTCTGCTGTAATTAGTCAGTCCAAGGAGGCTCCTTAGTTCCCGCAGAGTTGTGGGGTCATTCAATTTCTGGAGTGCTTCTACTTTCTTTTCCTGGGGACAGAGACCCTGAGGAGTAATCTCATGCCTATATTGACACGGGTTCTACACCACTGTGCCTTTTGAAAGGAGAGTTTTGCTCCGGCAGCCCTCAACTGGGTCAGAACAAAACGGATCTCCGCTATGTGTTCCTCCACAGTTGAGCTTTTAACTGAAACCTCATCTACATAGGCCAGGTTGCCCCTTTCACCCAGGTCGGGCATGGCCTTATGTAGAAAAATGTTGAATTCATTGCCGGAGTTTATGTATCCGAAGGGAGTCCGGGTCCATGTGTACTGCTGCCCCCCAAAGGTGAAGACCAGCTTGTATTGGTCCTCCCTACTGACAGGTACAGTCCAGTATCCATTGGTCAGGTCTATTGCAGTGAATACCTGTGACCCCTGGATCTGAGCCAGCCCTTGGTCAATGTAGGGAAGAGGCCATCGGGAAGTATGGACCCGTTTGTTGAGCTCCCTAAGGTCGGCACAGAGTCTCCACTGGCCGTTTGGCTTCAAAATCCCCAGCACCGGATTATTGAAGGTGCTGTGGATTGGATGGATTATCCCACGGGACTCAGGGTTCTTAATTATTTCAGTCAGGGACTCCATTGATGCGAGAGGAAAGCGATATTGCTTCACAAACACTGTAGTCATGCCAGGGTCTGTGGGAATTGTTGTGTGGATGTCGGTGCGACCAAAGTCATATGAGTCCACCGCAAAGAGATCTTGAAAATGTCTTGGGGACAGAGACCCTCAGGAGTTATCTCATGCCCCAGGAAATTAACACAGGTCCTGCACCACTGTGCCCTTTGAAAGGAGAGTTTTGCTCCGGCAACCCTCAACTCTGTCAGAACATAACGGATTCCCGCTATGTGTTCCACCACAGTTGAGCTTTTGATCAGGACATCATCTACATAGGCCAGGTTACTCCTTTCACCCAAGTCAGGCATGGCCTTATGCAAGAAGATGTTAAATTTGTTGCCAGAGTTGATGTATCCGAAGGGAGTCTGGATCCATGTGTACTGCTGCCCGCCAAAGGTAAAGGCTAGCTTGTATTGGTCCTCCCTACTGACAGGCACGGTCCAGTACCCATTGGTCAGGTCAATGGCAGTGTATACCGTTGACCCCTAGATCTGGGCAAGCCCCTGGTCAATGTAGGGGAGAGGCCATCGGGACATGTGGACCCGTTTGTTCAGCTCCCTCAGGTCAGCACAGAGTCTCCACTGCCCGTTAGGTTTTAAAATCCCCAGCACCGGATCATTAAAGGTGGACTGGATGAATTATCCCACGGGACTCAAGGTTTTTGATGATTTCCGTCAGGGACTCCATAGATGCGAGAGGCAAGCAGTATTGCTTCACAAACACTGGAGTCATACCAGGGTACATGGGAATTGTGTTATGGATTTCGGTGCGACCACAGTGATATGAGTCCACTGCAAAGAGATCTTGAAAATCGAAGAAAACATGTTTCAACTTTTGCTTTTGCTCTGGAGTCTCACAGGTATCAGCTAGGTTGACTCGCTCTTCAACCTTTTGCCTGAAGCCTGGAAAGACTTACGGTTTGGCTATTTCAGCGGCCTTCTTCAGCTGAGTGGAGAGGTCCTTGGTTAAAGTATTGACCTGGACAGAGGGTTTCAGGCAAGGTAGGCAGGCCTTGTGGACCTGGAAGATCACTTCATCCCGCCTTATGTCACAGGTCACCTCTTCCTCACCGTAAGGACTGAAAGAGTACACAAGGAAATTCCCTCCTTGCCGTGTGAAGATCCTTTCTGGTGTTATGTCATTGTCACTATCACTGTCAAAACTGTCACTGGGGATTGGTCCTATCAGTTCATTACCTAGATCTATGGAAAAATGGTGGTCATCAACTGCCATTCCAATAATGGTGCATGTGCCCAGAGTGATACTCCTAAGGTCGCTGTTATCCATCAGTATTGGAACGGTGTTGTGTTCTACATTGCCTAATGGTATTGGGTTTAACCCCATCCCCTGCTGTTGGAGATGGGCATTGAGGTGTACATATGCATCAGGAATTGTTTCTGTCCTATTTTAATTTTTAATTCAAGTGGGAATAGTCGTGTCTGTCCTGGGATGGTGACCTCCTCTCCAATTTGAACTTTAACTGCATACGGCAGCAATTGGGCTGACCGAGATGCTTTCATCAAAGTCTATGGGATTACCCCCTAATCGGGACCAGGCTTTGTAATTTATCAGGGCCAAATTAATGGGAAAACGTTTGAGAATGTCACCGCCTAAATAGAATTCAGCAGGGACATCTCGCACAACCCAACAATTATGTACTATGCTTTTGTTGCCTATAGAAATTATGAGCATACACCTGCTAGGCAGGAGATATTTGCAATTGGGAGTTTCCAGGTCCATTTCCCATTTATCAATCAATTTAAATGTGGGAATGGCTGGATCTTTTGGGAGTTTTCGGGACATGGCTTCGCTGATGAAGCTCTTACTGTTCTTCACACACACTCGTGTGAGAACAGATTCCTTCCCCTCATTTAACTGAATACAGATGAATAGCTGATCTCTAATTTTCTGAATGTCAGATGAACTTTGAGCTGATTTCTCATCAGTCTTGACTATTTAATTGGGATTTTCAGATTGTGAATTGGTATAGAATTTCAAAGTATTCCCTTCCAGTGTGGAATGCCACTTGAAACTGGAAGGAAGGTTGATTTTCAGAAATGGAGAGGAGTTCCCATCTCAGGTTTGTTGTCCTACTGCAATTACTGTCACGTCAGGTACTTGGTTATTCTGGACATGAAACTCAATATGATCAGGTTTTTGTTCAACCATGTGGCATGTGCCATTTAAACTAACATGGTTGACACTATGTTTTAATTTTATCGGCCTGTTAATCTGGATCCAGGGGACCTTCTTCACACAGTCTATTAAGGGGGACAACCTTAGCAGGATGTAATTCCCTAGTAGACAGGGTGTGCACTCTGGAGTTATGACTATGACAGGGTGTTTCACCTTATGTCGCCCAATTTCTATTTCCAAATCTGCAGTCCCCTCGACAGGAATTTCAATCCCATCAAAGTTCTGAAGTTGTCCAGGAAGAGGGGTGAGAGGGATCTGGTATCTCTCCCCCCTTCCTGAATTCAGCTGATCAAAGGCCCTCTTTGACAGAAGAGTGGCTTGGGATCCAGTGCCCACCAGTGCCGAAAATGTACATTGCCCTTGCACTTGGACTGGGGCGTAAAATCTACCCTCCTTTTCCTCCAATGGGCAAAGGTAATGGGCATTCTGGGCAAGTTTGGCGGTCAATTTCCTTATTTTAGACTCAGACACAGGAGTAGTTTGGTCATGATTCGGACTTGGAGTTTGGGGATCTGAAAGACGAATTTGACATTGGGATATGTGGGGAGTTTTGGGCTCCCCTTCTTCTGATTCTGGGCCGCCCCCCACCACCCTTTTTTGAGGCAGTCCCCAGACTTGGTTAGGACAGTGTGGTTTCCTTGATGCTCATTCTGGGGTTTAATGATGGGCGATTCTGACTCAGTGCCCACATTCACCCAGTCTTCATTTGGATTTGTTGGGACCCATTTTTCTTTGGGAGGAGTTCCCCCGTCCCTGAAGGAGACGATCTTTTTCCCAAAATCCTCTACGGATTCTTCGCTTTCAAATTGGAGGACCCCAACCTCCTCCACAGAATGGGTCTTTTTAGGTTCTTTATTTCTCCTAGCCACCCTCTGTTCCTTGGGTAGCAGGTTTTTTGGAGCAGGAGATTTTGGTTCCGGTTCCTGGGTGTCCAGGGGCTTTTCACGGGTGAGGAAGGAAGCTTCCTCTATGGCTTTAAACCTCCCTTCCCCCATGCCTCCTCCTCTGGAACCAGCGATTTGTCAGGGTACTCCCCCGTCATTGTTCTGGAGTACCAGACCCTTGGTTGGTGGGGTTCTGAGCCGCCATGTTCATATGAGGGTTCTGTTGAGCCCTCAACATGCAACTCAGATCCTGGGACGGGTTCTGGACCTGGTGCTCCAGTTGAGACACCCGTTCCGGCTGGTACGGGGGTCTCTGGTCAACCCTAGGAGAGTCACGGGAAGGGTAACTATCCCTTCTCCCATAGTACCCTTGGTATTGAGAGTTTTGGTAACCCTCCACCCTTGGCTTCCCCTCCCCGTGTTGGGCTGTCTGGGCTCCTGAAAGCGGGAAAAGAAAGGAGGGTTGTCCTGCAGGTTGGGGTTTTGTGGGTACTGGGGAAGGAAAATCAACCCGGCATTTGGAGGATTACTGGCCTCCTGGGGAAAGTTAGGAGGGAAGTTTCCTGGGGCAGTCCCTACCTGGTTGGATCCCCCCCCCCTGGGCTGGGGGAGTCCACACATACCCTAGGATTGGTCTGCTACCCTTGTATTGGGGGCTGATGTAATCAGGGGAGTTGGGGGTCCCATTTGTGGGATTACCTCCCTGACTACCACCTGTCTGCAATTGACCCGAGGGCCTTCTGGGTCTTTGATTGGGTTGATTTGGTACAGGTATATTTTTAGCCCCCCCCTCCCATCTACAGATCTAAAATGTGGGCAACCTTCACCTCTGCCTACTTAGTAGTAGCAGGGGTGTTGGCTGGTTTGGGGTTTTTGTTTGGATTTTTGTTATCTGAAGGTTTTTGGACCTCATAAATGCGGGTCACCTGCTCTATGACCCAGTCCAGCGATCTTTTCCCATGAAAGTCCCTCACCAGCCGTGTCATTATATATTTTGGGAGTGCATGAAAAAAGGTGGTGATGAACTCCGACTATCTGTGCGCACCCTCCTGGTGGTCTGTGCAAAGGACCGTTTGAGCTCCTGCACAAATTCTTGGGGGGCCTGATCTTCCCTGCACTTCAGATTGTAGGCCGCCTTGCAGGCCTCTTGTGGGTTTCTGTGAGCAGATTTTTTTTTCAAGATGGCCACCCTGTGGGTGGACCATCTGAAGTGGTTCTGGTCCTCCAGTCCTGCAAAGAAACTGGAATATTCAGGGGAGAAGGTCCATTTTACATACTCTATGCACTTCTGGCTGTCCTTCATATGAAAAGTATCCATCATTTGCTCATTTAGTTCTAAGTGTTCCCAAACAGAATACTTCGCATTTTTATTATATGGAGTTATGACACTCCTAGTGGCCTTAATCTGCCTAATGGGATCTTTGTTCATAGCTCTCTTCAGTTTGTTTGCCTTCTTTGTTTTAATCACCCGAGTCCACTCGCCCTCAGACTCAGAGGCGCTGCTACTGGAGGTACCTTCTTGATCCTCTAGGCACTCCCGGATTCTGTGAGCTCGAGAAGGGCTTGCAGAATGTTTGTGCCTAGTTTCTCTACTCCTGTAATGCTCAGAAGAGTCTTCTGACTCTTCACTGCTCCCATGGTTGGTGGAGTATCCCCCTCACTGCCCTAACCAGGTAGAGATCTTCAGGATGCTCTTTTTGGGCCTTATTTCATTTAGTTTCTCATCAAATCTAACCAACTGATCCCTTGTAAGGCGGTATTTCAGTGGATCTAATTCCCTGACCCTCCCCTCATAGGAGTCTTCCTTGTCAGAGATATCAGCCCTAACATTTGGGTATCTGTACAAGGACGCCCGTCCATCAATTTCTGGGGGGCACTGATCTGTCAGTCCCTTTTTACCAAATCTGTTGAATTCTGATAGCCCCTTGGTGCCCGGCTCATGTGAGCCAGTAGACATGAAGTTGGCAGTGTTCATGGTATTGAATGGGTTTGAGTCCCTGATTACAGAGGTTATTATGCTATGATCAGGGGTTGCCCTGACCATCTCTACCTGTTTGGGGTCCCTCCAGTTAGGATTTAGTCTAGCACCCTCTTTCTCCAACCTTGCTAGCTTTTCTTTTTCAGCCCTATTTCTTGGTAATAAGCAAAGATCTGAGCCTTTTCTTCATCTATCAAGGCCTTACTGGTCTCAATGATCCGCTCTTGCACTGCCACTTGTTGGTGGAGCCCATCAATTTTTTCACGGAGGGCCTCATTGTCTCTTCGTGCTTCCTGCATGTTTTGGGAATACTGAGACATTCATCTCCTGGGTTTGTGTATCTTTGGCTTGGGTGTTCTCTTTCAGAGCACCTTCTACGCGTTTGGCATGCTCCATTAGCTTCCCATGCTCTGCTCTTAGTTCATTTAGCTACTGGAGGGCCAACTTACTTTCCTGTAACTCGGTTTTTAACTCGCTTATTTCCTGGCCTACGACGTCTTTCTCTTGATTTAGGGTGCCCCTCCGCTCTGCCAGGTCATCTCTTTGTTTTTTGATAATATTGGATTTCTGGCGCTCCTGATCAAATTCCTCTTGAGAGTGGAGGTCTTTCACAATAAATTTATTATTTTCCTCTTTCAATTTGTCTATCTGGTCTTGTATGGTAACAATCTGCTCTGCGCAGGCTCTATTAAAATGTATTTGCTGATTTGACTTCTGTTGACTCTGTTGCAGAGAGTCGACCTTTTCCTTACACTCCTCTTTCAATGCCTGTAATTCTGTCTCCTGATCTGACTTTTCGTGCTGTTGGAGAGCCAAATCCTCTTTTAATTTTGTGACATAATCTCTAGATTCTGCCTCCAATTCTTGGCTCTTCCATCATTTTTGTTCTGCTGAATCTAGATCAGTCTGGATTTGATCTAATAATTCAATTTGATTATGTGCCAGAACTGTATTTTCAACATGCTTTTCCCGTATCACTCCCATGTGGAGATATAGGTAGGCCGCTATTTTGGCAATTCTGATTTGCTCCTCTTTAATTTTTGGGGCCATGTATAATTCACTCAGCGCTTGGTGTAACAGGCCATTGTCCTGCCATGTATGCAGGTTCATGGCGGTGACCTGTTGTGTGATTTCCTGCAGCCAGACATGTTCATCCTGTTCTGGCCATTCACCCCTGACAAAAAGCTTGTGTAGGAGCTGATCCCCACCCATACTGATTTCTAATGGAACAGCCATTTTGGCAATGTTCTTTATTAATTATTTCGGGGTTGATTTCATTTTACTTTTACAGACAGGCCTGTTGCTTAGAATATTTGTTTTAGGGGGCGCTTGCATAGTGTAACATAGTATTCATACCACACAAAGTATTACTACCCTGCAGCTTCATCTGCTGTGTTAGACTGCCACGGGTGGTAACCAAACTCAATCCCCGGACTCGAGCCCCCAAATTTGTTAAGGATTTCAATCAGGCGACACACACCTTAGTCTCCGCCCAGTATGCAGTGCACAATTGAAATGCTTAGTTTAGATTAGATTCAATCTTGATATGATACACCATCCATATCACACCCCCTTTTCAAATACCCTGGGTCACAATGGACCATGAACCAGGCTGGTTGATAAAATATATTTATTTATTTAAAAATTCAAAAGAAATCATACACGTTTTAATAAATGGGGCAGCAATCACCAATGTGGTGATAAGAACAATATGAATATAAGAAATGCACTTAGTTTAACCTTTTATTGACACAACTAGAAAACACCAGGGAATAGGAGCATTTTTTGATTTTAGGTAAGATAGTATTCAAGTTAGGATTTCCGCCTGCAAAATTCCCTCAACCCACAAATAATCACTTCTGAAGCAGCGGGCCATTAGGACTATGAATCTGGAAACGGAATTCAAATCTAACTTTCCCTCCTCAAATGAGAGTGAAAGACAGATTTGAAACCCTTGCAATGTTAAAATGACACTCGGGAATGAATTAATAAAACAACAAATGTGTATAAAAATCTTGAAACAAAAACAATTCTTTACTGAAGCAACACTGGAAATATACTAGTAACCACAAGCAATGGATTGAGCAAAAGCATACAATTTGAAATGGAATGGAAGATTGAAAACAGTTTATAATCAAAATGACACATTGTAAAATTAGCAAACTTTTGCCATTGCCGCCTAAATTTACCAAAATGGTTTTTATTAAAAATGGGTGACATATTGTAAATTATGCGGTTTTTGTGTTGAGGTATAGCTATGGATCCTAGGTACAATATGGAAGTAAAATGAGGTCTCTAGCTGGTAAATTGAGTTAGTTATGCAAGATCTAGTGGGGTGCGTTTTTCAGAAAATGAAGGTGCGAAAAAGGAAAAGAAATCAATATTGGACAAGAACAGTCTTACTCTACACTAGGGCATTCAGGCTAGGCTACCAGATTGAGACACAGTAAGCTCTGGGGTTGACTCACAAGTTCAACCCTAGCACCCCCGCGGCCGCCCATGTGGACCCAGTCTGATCACTCCAAACAGGAGTAATAGTTTAGGATTTTTTTAGACAAAATTATTGAAGATATTGGTGCTAACACAAGGAATCAAAGGCATGGTTTCAAGAAGTTTGACAATATTTCAAGTTATCAAGATAAGGATAGGTAGACTTAGAGAGTGGAACTAAGCAAGGCGAGGTATACTCTGAATTTCTATGGTTCCTATTGATACTCACAGTCCACTTTTAGTTTTTGGATTTTGGACAGTCAGTGTTCTGGTAACCACACGGATCTGTTCTAACAAAGGACAGCCAGACAAAAACAGCAGGACCAGATCAGTGGAGCAGGGACTGGATACCAAAGGATAATCCTTCCGGAATGGCAATTCTGGTTACTGGATACTATAGATCAGCTGGATAGCAGGATGGCAGCAGGCATGCATATAGTGAGCAACAAGCCAGGTCAATTCAGGATGCTTCCCAAAACACCACAGTGTTTCCCTTGGTTATTGGGATTATTTTAGAATTGAAGCCCAGCTGAAGCAGGATCAGCAATGCTTGGCTTTGTGGTTGGGATCTGGAGTTTAGATGGATAAATGCAAGATGAAGACAGGAACAGACAGGAACAGGACGCCAGCGTAGGAAGTCAGGAATCAGTCTGTCCCGTGTGTTGTCAGGGGCTCTTATTTATAATGCCAGTTGGCATCATCACAGTATATGACAGGGGCAGGCTGTACTACACACGCCTCTAACAATAGGATTGGGCAGCTCTTTGGTGGTTGGATCTCAGAAAAATGATGTCATGTTTATGGGGTGATATTTACAGTGTCCAGAAACCTCCCAGAGTTACTGGAACTAAAATCTAATTTTGACACAAACACATATTTACACAATTGCAACCTTTTAGTAAATCAGATACACAGGTTATATATTTTTTCCTCACATTTCAATCCAAACCCCCAGTCCGTGAGGCCTGGTTTTGGGCCTCTACCAGTTTTTCACACTTTTCACTGGGATTTACACTTCTCGAAATTCTACAACTTTACACATGAGTGGGGATTGTCATAAGGAAGATATGTACAGCATTTTACATTTGCAACATGGATGCTTTTCTTGTAATTCCACATACATCACCATTTCTGTCCCCTTGGTGTCACTACATTCTACCAAGTTTTAAACTAAAGGCCACAAATTAACTTTTACACTGTGAACATTCTACACTGTTACCAATTTTAGTTGCTGAGTTAAAAGTATTTAAGGTTTCCTTATGGAATAGTCTTTAGAACAAATGGGAATCACTGTCTGTCTTTTTTTTCTTTCCAGCTGACACCAACTGGCATTTCCTTTCAGGTAGGATGGGGGGTTCCTTCAACCTGATTGAAGTTTTAAGGTCTTTCACACCTCCGGCTTCCTTCCCTGACAACTGCATTGTCCTGGGTTCCAACACAGATGAAAGTCTGTTCCACCCTATAATTATCAGTGGGTTGGCAGGATCTGCTGGGAGAGATAGCCCGTTTGGCAGAAAACCTGTTTTTCAATTTAGTAACTCAAGCCACCCTGGGTTTAACATCTTTCACTTTTGATCTTAAATCCAGAATTAAATAAGCCTGTTACATCAAATAACACATGTGATATATTCTCCCCAGTAACAAACCCCTTTATATTTCTAAAGGCAAGTAAAACTTTTATTTACCAGTGTACTGTTTTAAAACACAGGCATTTGTTTTTCCTTATTTTGTAAGCAGCCTATTTTCACACGTGGTGCAAGCTGACATTTCTTTCTATAATTAGTTTTTGGGCAGCTCACTCAGATTTCCACAATGTCCTTTCAGCTAAAGTAATTTTTCTTTGAATGCATGAGTTTTATCTGAACACTGCTACATGAAAATGACCGTGCTCAGATAGATAAAGTTCTTTTGAAGACAGCTGATGTTTGCTACATTGTAAAGCAAATGAACGCATGTTGCCGTGTTAGTAAAAATAAAGATCCTTGTTGGTTTCTTTCCAAGCTACTTTGACTGGGCTTTTCATTCAGGAATTATGCCTGGTTTTACAGAGGCAAAAGGACTTTTTCTGGGCATGGCAGGGTCTTTTCAGTCATTGTAGCTTCATTAGGAATGGATGAATTTAGCATAACACAGCATTTTGAAAGGATGACAAAAGGTTTCATTTTGAAAGGGAATATTGTTTTTTCAGCAAAGCAATGCTGCCTCTTTCACTTAATACCAGTTAAATGTCTCCGAGCATGCTGGCACGCTCCTGCAGTGTGTCCCCTGTTCCACCCCGCCCGGTGGCAGGATGATGCAGCCTATTTTTGGTTGTTAAAAATGTAGTCTTGAGATACTGGTGCGCACAGGAGCCAGCACAGCCATTTTGCTGTGTCTTGCACAAATGCAGCAAAGTGATGTGGTAAAGCACAGCTGAGTGGGTCAATATATCCCACACACCAGGGGTTACAATAGCCTGATTTGGTTTCCCTTGTGGCTTACCCTTGTTATGTTTAGGACCCTCTTTTGGATTGGCGGTATTAGAATTCTTTTTGTTGTCTTTCTTGTGCTGCTTTCCCTCATCCTTCTTCTGAGTTGCCCCAGAATCCTTGGGAGTAGCCCTGTTGGCAACCCATAACTCAGCATCTCTTGCTAACATCTTTGGATCAATTTCCTTAGAGTCAGCCAAGTGCTGTCTCAGTTCAGGAGAGCAGGTATCATAGATAGACTCCAACATAAACAGATTTCTCATACCTTCATAAGTGTTAACTCTGTAACCCTTAACCCAACCATCTAAGTTTTTCAAACATTCACACACCCAGGCAGCTCAAGGGGTACCATCATGCTTTTTGAGGGTTCTAAACCTCTTAAGATACTGGGAAGGAATTTTCCCAAACCTAGCTATCAAAGCTAGCTTCACACTTTCATACTCCATTCTGCCCACTTCTCCCATCTCTATTATAACATCAGATGCAACTGGGGGTAGCCTAGAAAAGAGCCAATGAATCAGTTAATTCCCTGTAATGTTCTGAATCCCATGGTTATGATATGATATGATATGGCATTTGTAACGCGCCTATACACAAGTGTTTCAAGAGTTCAAGAGTATATTCAAAAGTTGCCAACCAATCCAAAATATCAAGCTTAACCTCATACATACTTACTGCATCTTTGGGCATGCAAGGCCTCTTATGACTGGAAGACCTAGAAGACTCTGGGAGAGAACCATTCTAAAGAGACAACTTTTTCATTTCAAGTGCAGGCTTCAACTCCATTTCTCTGAGCTTAAGTTCTTGATGTTTACTTTCAGTTTGGACTTGGATTCTTTTGCATTCTAACTCAAGTCTCATCTTCTAAAGAGAGACAAACTCTGGATACATCATTGGACCTGGTTGGGTCCCTGTGGCGAAAGATTGAGGCCTAAGAGCAGGTAGAGGAAAAGTGGGGCCTACATCTTGAGACTCCTCTGCCTCCTCTAGCTCATCAATAATATTTGAGTGTGACTCTGAAACATTATCATCCTCATCATCATTTTCCATATTTTCATCAGAAGTAGGTACAGCAGACCTATTTCTTTGACTTTGACATTCCAACAACTTTTCTAACAGTTAATTTTTCTTGCCTTTAACAGTGAGGTTCCTAGCTTTACACATTTCTCTTAGCTGATCAACTGTTAAAATGACTAGGGTCTCCTGTTTGTAGCTATCCATATCAGACATGATAAAACAATTGCTTCTCTAGTGGTGCTTAGCCTTGTGAGGGTTATTTGAACAAAGGTAAGAGCAGCACTCTCAATGTAACAACTATACTTGATCCCACCACTGCCACCAGTGTTAGGCAGAATTACATGCAGTACCCTTTGGGAACACTACACACAATTAAGGCTAAAGGTGTAAGCACACTCTCATCTTTGGTACAAACCTGTACTACACAGTTATGTGGTAGTAGTGGCTGAGCGGCCAAACTTATCTCAAGAGTAATGTGACCAGTACAACATGTTACACAAAGGACTAGCAATCACAGTAGTTCAAACAAACACTATTCAAGGGTTTTGGTAAAGGAATATACATTTATTTACACAGTCAGTTGGAAAACATTCCTCCAGTAAGAAAGCAGCTCAAGATCACACTCTAATACACTACAGTAAAAACCAACTGAACAAGTTAAGCTCCCCTTAAGTGGGAGAAAATGGCACTTCAGTTACTTTCAAAAGGGGTAGAAAGACAAGTTCGAAAGAATTTAAAGCACAATTACTTTCATAGACAGGGCAAATAGTTTCAGTTCACTACAACCAGCAATTCAATTCAATAGGCCTGGGCCAAAGTCAATGGTTCAGAGTCTTGGATAGGAGATCACAGTTCTGGTAGTAAATGGTTAAGTCTTTGCCAATGTTCGAGGAAATAGTTTGCCAGAAAAAGAGTAGAAAGGATTTCCACACCGCATTTGCACAGTACCTTAATGATGAAGAAAAGCTGTAGCTGAGGCAGTTGTTCCTGGCAGTTCCTGCAGATCTCGCTGTTCCTCAGCTTCAGTCGTGGGGACAAAAGGAGGACGTCGGGAGGTTCCTGCACTGCCCAGGGAAGAGGCCACAAGCTTGGCTAAGCGTCGGTTTTAAGGTGTGAGTGCCTTTAAGTCCACAAACTGGTATCCTTCTCACTGGCTATCCGGATTTCAACAGCACTCTGATGAAAATTCGACCAGTATGGGGACAGTGTCCAGGTGGCTTGCGAGTTGGTTGTTCGCACCAGCTCAAGGGAAGAAGTCGTCCTTAAAGAAGCTTCTCTGTCGAGGGAGTTTCAGGCAATTCAGACCTGCAGCGGGGCTTCATCAGGCAAACCAATGGTCCAGGAGTTGCAGCAGTCATCTTCCTTCAGCTCATCTTCGGTTCTTTCGTTCCAGTGGTGGACTCTGCCTTCCAAGTCCCAGAAACAGTTTTCTCCCATTCATTCCAGCCTAGCTGTCACTCACCCAGCAGGGTGGCTGTCCTTGCCGGACAGTCGGCCAGCCAATCACACCAGAGTGCATTCAGGTCTCCTAGGAGACTAAGCACAGGGAGTTTCAGACACCTCCCTCACATCTTGTCCGCCCCAGACACTCAGGCACCAGAGGAGGGCTTCAGCACTGACGCCTGCCAAAGGGCATTGAACAAAGGCCCCAAACCTGGTTTGGCGCGCAAAGTTAAACACAAGAAGGACCTTTCCTAAAAGAAACGGCGAAAAAGATGACCGAAGTCTGTTTTTACAGAAGGGTCATGGGCGCCATATTGAAAAACATGGCGGACCCGATTTTTAGCTACCGGTGTTCGCGATCAGGAAAAATCATGGTAGTTTGTTCTAAAACCACTGCCACCAGACATTTCAAGAGGAAAGGGCGTGTAGACACAGGGGATGCTAAGCAACTCCTCCACCACTCTACAGGAAGATAGTGTGTGATGGGTCTAAGAATTTAAAAGGACTAGTAAAGTCAATTTAACTTCAAATGCTGTGGGAGACAGTAGTCAGTCCCAGAGAAGGTATTTAAACCTTGGGTAGTCTGAAAGACACCCCTGTGCCACTGCACTAAAGGTCCTGTGTGACACATAAGAAAAAGATGATGCCTATGGAGTTGTTCTAAAACTCCATATCCAAAGAACACAAAAGTAAAACACACATCAAAATACATGGAAGAGTGGGAAAGGCTCACACTCTTCCCAGGTACAAATTTAAATCCTAGAAATCCAGCAAAGTTGCTGGGGATCTCAAAAGTTATGGCAAATTAGCACATTCTTGAGAATTCTCCCTAACAGCAGCAAAGGAACATTGGGATGGCATTGCCCAGCAGGGGCAGCGTCCTGGTGCAAGGCCATGCAGGTAGGCCCTTGGCATGCTTCACAGTGCCAGCATGATGCTGGCAAGAACAACACAGCAGGCAGGAGTCCGTTTGGATCAACTGATGAGCCAAAATTGGCTTGTCCCTTTTATTGTTTCGGTCACATGGTAACCTACCATGTGACCTTAGCACGAGCCCTGGGAGATACCATGCTCCCAGGAGGGGGTGACACACCACACTCCTCTTTTTCCACAACAAACAAACAAAGGAAAAACACCATGGCACATTAACTCAATTAAAAGTCACAAACAACAATATTCGGACTTGGGATGGAAACTATACTTACACACATTGAGGCTCAAATAGTTATAAACACAAACCACATTCCAATGATTGGTACACATGGGGAGTGACAGTCAGTGCTGGTGGATGGCTGATGACACGTTGGAAATTCCACATTTAACCAAACCCTTTATTAACTGGGGTGAGTGGAACTTACACTATTGAATGCCTCCCTCGTTAGCACCTGGCACCATTTAAAGCATGTCCACAATATACATGATCACAGTTTCACATCGCCACTTGACTGGCCCATTTTAAGCAAATTCAGGGTTTGCAGGCTCCCAGCCTTCACGTGGATGGCTCTGAGCCCATATTAAGCACTTGCGGGTCTGCAGGAGACTAGTCCGTCTTCCGTTGGCAGTTATTCAGGACAGTTCCGTTCCCAGTTTAGGGGCCAGCAAAGCTGCACCTGGGGGCACCAGGGGCCACATCAGCCTAGTCCATAGATGGTGGTGGAAGGCAGGCAAAGCTGCACCTGAGGGACACCAGGGGCCACACTGGCCTAGTCCATAGATGGTGGGGGCAGACCGTAGGGCTTGGAGGTCTTCCCCAGGCAGAAGGATGTCCACCTGCTACAGCAGGCTCAGGGTGCACAAGCACTCGCCTGGACCTGCAACCCTCCCACCTCATTCCCCTTCTCCTTTCCATCTTTCCTTTTATATTTTTCTGGACAATCACCAGCAATCGCCCGGGAACTTCAGCAGGCCACCCAGATTGCATCCTTTTACACTGCCGATGTGGCAGTAGCTTTGTTTTCACTTTTAGCCATTTGACTGTCAACATTCAAACTCACCGCTGATGTCCCCGGGATGTTTTCCAGGCATTGGGGCCTCCAATTGCTGAGCTCCGGCACCGGACCACTCTCACTTTCACCTGCTCTGACATGGAGCACGACACACTTCAACAATGATGGGCCCCGGTCTGAGAAGGGCCCGCACACTGGACTCTCATTGAGCCAGCGCGCATCGCTTCATTTCTTGCCTTCTTCACCGCCTGGCGGGCCCGGGATCTCACTGGGGACATTTCCATTGCATGCCCCTAGCACCAACAAGGAGCACTTTGCATTATTTCACCCCCTGGGCAGCCTGCGAAATGCAAGAGGACCACATGCATTTACTTTAATGCACCAATATGGAGGGGGCGCATTCCACCGCCAGGCGACCCCGGATATGCCATGGAAACAGGCCCTGCTCTCTGATATCTACTTCGTTCTGACCCAGAGCGCATCCAACCTTTTTTTTCTCCATGAAAATCACTCCTATTGCAGGAAGACAGGACAGGGCCCACACTGCCAGCTGGCCCAGAAACTTTTCTTCTTTGCTCCGACCAGGAGTGCAGTTATTATCACCATTGGGCAGCCTGGATACAGCCGATGAGGGACAAGGTGAGCCACGTGGCCTACCCCCCTTGCTCAAGGGAATGTTGACTGCGCCGGCTAGAGGCTCCAACCCGGAGCGCTAGCACAAACTCACTGCCACCCGGCCCAGCCGTAATGGGGGAGGGGCAGAGGCAACCACGCGGCTCCTCTTTGGTGGCCGACGCCGCTTCCCATCACTCCATTGCAGCACCCCTCACGGAGCACCACACAGACCCCTCACAGGGCCCAGCAAAGACTCCTCCACAGCGGCAGAGTCTGCACTCACCGCAGGGCATGGGGCCGACATCCCATCCTCATTGCCATTGTTGTGACTGGCCCTGTGATCATGCAGGCCAGTCCGTCTATCACTGGGGGGGCACCCGCACCCATGGAGACCTTAACAGTTGCGGGCTGGCTCATGAGCACACATTGCCACCTACCGTGTGACCTTAGCACGAGCCCTGGGAGATACCATGCTCCCAGGAGGGGGCTGTCCTCTCTCTCTTCCTCTCCCCCTGCCCCTCTACTCCCTGCTCTTCCTCTGGCCTGTCTTCGGCCACTTCTCCTCCCTCCTTCTCTGCCTTTCCCCTATTCTCCCCAGACAAGGTCTCGAGACAAGTCCGATCTATGAAGATCTCATCAAAACAGGTTCACCTCTGTTCCTCCAAAACCATCAAGAACCACATTGACACCTTGGCCCCTGTCTAGCAGACATCTGCAACCACGCCTTCACCAGTGAGGTCTTCCCGTCCCCCCTGAGGCACTCCCTTGTGCACCCCCTTCTTAGGAAACCCTCCACCGACCCTTCCTGCCCGGCTAACTATCGCCCAATCTCCATCACTCCTTTCCTGGGCAAACTCGTAGAAAAGCTGGCCATCTCCCTGCTCAATCGTCTTCACACTGAATCTGTTGGTAGTCTCCATGACCATGAGTCTGGCTTCAGAGTTTCCAAAAGCACAGAAACAGCTCTCCTGAACATCCGTAAAGACCTGCTCTCCAACCTCAATTCCAACACCCCCTGTGTCCTCATCTTACTTGATCTCCCTTCTGCCTTTGACACAGTCAACCATGCTATCCTGCTAAACTGTCTCCATGATAACCTGGGTATCACTGATCAGGCCCTGGTTTGGCTGACTTCTTTCCTTTTTGATCGACCCTCCCAGGTGCAACTTGGGTCCTTCCTCTCCTCTATCTCTATCTCTACCTGTGGTGTTCCCCAGGATCTAACCTTTCTCCCTGGATTTTCAACCAATACCTGGCACTTCTTGCCTACCGCATTGCCGCTTTCTGCCCCAACTTTCAGTGCTATGCGGATGACACTCAGCTCATTTTCAGGCTCCCTTCCACCACTTCTTCTCCTTCTCTCATCTCTGACTGTCTGTCTGCTATCCAGGAGTGATGTGCCGCCAATGATCTCTGCCTTAATGCCAGCAAGACTGAGATTCTCCTCATCAGCACACCCGCCCACTCTTTCCTGTCACTCTCTTGCTGGCCTCTCTTGGCCCTCTTCCCGCTCTCACCTGTGAGGCTAAAAACCTTGTGGTCATTTTCAACTCCACACTCTTCTTCTCTCCTCACATCTCTGATGCCTCTAAGAAGTCACACTACCAGCTGCACCTCCTCAGAGGTATTCTTCCTCTCCTCTCTTTGCCCCAGAAGCTCACTGTCTTCAGAGCTCTGGTTCTCTCTAGGCTGGACTACTGCAACAGCCTCTTTCTAAATCTACCTGCTTCTACACTCCGCCCTCTGCAACTCATCCAGAACAGGACTGCGAGACTTGTCCTTGGCCTCAAGCCCAGGAATCGTATCTCTCCAGGACTGAAGTCTCTGCACTGGCTCCCTGTGGCTGCGAGGATTAAGTTCAAAACCTTCTGTATTGTCCACAAAGCCCTCTGGGGCATGGGGCCTCAATACCTTCAACTCTCTCTTCCTAAATATCTTCCTTCTCGAGCTCTTTGCTCATTCACCTCCAACTCCCTCAGGGTCAGCCGCTTTTCCAAGTAACAATTGGTGGTAGATCTCTTTCTTCGGCTGGGGCCTCCCGCTGGAACAGACTCCCTGCCTCCCTGAAACCTGTGGAGAACCATCTCTGGTTCCGTAAGCACCTTAAAACCTTCCTCTTTGCTTCTGCTTTCTCTCCTGCTCTCCCCTGCTGAACTCCTGGCTGAAACTGAAACTGCACTAGTCACCTGGCTACCCTCTGATCTCGGGCCCAGGTCCCCTCCCACACCGGTTGCATTCCTGCACTGGCTCCCTGGTAACCCCCGCACTTGAGGACTGTTTTCTGCATACCTACAGCCACCTACCAGCACTTGACACCTGATGTCTGCACTTACCCTTGTACTTGCCACCAGCTGGCTGCATCCTTACTTATTGCTTATTTACTCTATTTATTTTACATTCAATCCCATGTACTGCACTTCCCCCCATCCCCATCCCTCTGCACTTTTCCCCTTCCCCCTTCTCCTGTACTAGCGCGAACACAATGTCTGCTGGCCTAGTAATATTGTTGTCTGTCTTCCCCTTGTTCCCCCTCCATTGCCTCGTCGCGCCTTGAAACACTTGTGTGTAGGCTCATTATAAATGCCATATCATATCATACTTGTTTGTACTATATACATTGAACAATGACAATGCTAAAGCTTCTTTAGTGAACACCTCTTGAAGGGCCACGACTGGGGGAACAGGTTAGTTGTAGTGACTAGGGTTAGGGTGTTGGGTCGTGAGGGGGACAGTGATTTGCAATGACGGGGCAGCAGAGCCAGTGATAGGAAGTAGCAGGGCAGTGAAAAGCGGAGGCGAGTAGTGTGGCACATTCAGGACATAGTGATGTGGCGGGAGAAGAAATAGTCCATAATGGTTTTTCGGCCCATGTCACCCTACTATATTTGTGCTTATGGCTATGATCTTGCCCATGGTTTGTGTACCATTGCGATCCTGTCATTAGACGTTCCTTCTCTGTACATTTGCCAGAGGCACTTCTGAGCCTGAGCAACTGGAGCGTACCTTGCAATACAGCACAGGCATGACCGTCCTAAACCTTCATTGATGATACTCACCAATATATCTCCAAGCATTCATGGCTCATTGAGAGGCAGAATCTTACATCCTTAATGCTCCCTTTGACATTCTCCTGTTTCACAGTCTACTCGTTTTCTATGCTACTCTTGGCAGCCAGGCTGGAAAATCTCAGAATTATGATTCTGGATTTCGTTTTGTGTCAGTAAATGCAAGAAGAAAACAAATTGTATTCCATGATACAAAGGTCTACTTCAGCACATCTCAATGCATCACACAACCACACACTACTGCTAAGAGTCTATCACTCAAAACAGCCTCCATGAATAACCTCCTATCTTGCACAGATGCAATGCAACTAGCTTTCATAATTATGACACCCCCTGTTCCTCCAACTTGGATCAAAGACACAAACATTACTCTTGCCTTCAGCCATGCACGTCTTTCTCCAAATCTGTTATCTAATCCTTCGCCCACGTTATCCCTTCCCTCCCCTCTTTCACCCTTTTTCCTTTCTTCCACAGACCACAGTCTGGCAATCTATGGTGTGGGCACAATTTGCTCACACACATTTAAGCCTCAGCACTTTGAAACAACTGCAGTGCAAAATGTTTGCAATGTAAAGGTTTTTGTACATAATGTAAGTTGTGTGCTTGCTGGGGTTTGCACACTGAATACAAACTGGCATTTTGCTAGAATAAATTGTGGGCACAGGCACAATTAGGAACATTCTTGTTCTATCGAGAGAGGGGCGCCCGCTACCTTTGCAAACCACAATTGGGAACATGTTTTACCGTGTCAACAGTGGCATATATTTGGAAAACGGTGGCATGAGAAAGTGTTTTACAGGACCATTCTGCCATTTATTGTGAGTATCGCTATAAATGTGTCATTCAGTGTTCTGTTGGTACAAATTTGGGCACAGGAAGCATGAAATATGGTTGACACGGCCATGCTGTTTTGTGGATCCGGCCAAGCACTATGAGCATGTGATTCACAGTGGTAGTGCTGGCGTATATTGTGGGGAAAATCATGGAAGTGTTTCACAATGGGAATGCTGGCAGATATTGTAGACACAGTATCATGAACACATTAAATGCTCAGGCGTACAGGCGATCTGGCATCTGTTTGGTTTTTTCCTTGAGTTGCCCTACAGAACAGATTGTGACCCCGTTCTAATAACACGTTATAGTGTAAAATTCAACATTTCATCCTATTATTTTAAAAATGTCCAGGGTGAGAGCTCCAGCTTGGTCATGTGTGCTAATTCAGGGAATATTAATACCCCTCCATTGAAAATATTCCTCCAACATCACTAACCTTAAATCATTTAAATTGCTGGTGCTCCCTCAGGACTCCTGCACCTACACCTCTATATGCTGCCTTTGACACTGCCTGAGCCAGGGGGAAATGCCTGGCCTTCTCCTCATGTACAGCTATGGCTGAAATTAATGTAAAGTGTGTAGGGAAGGGATTCCGTTTCATAATGTTTATTGAATCAAAGTTAATGTTATCACATTTAATACATGAGTGCAGTAGGCTAGGAGGAAACAGTTCTTGTAGAAGGACAATGGGTTGAATCAAAATGTTTCTGTTAGGATTGTGCTTGCTTGGTGAGGGGTCGAGGAATTGGCCAAAAGAGAGAAATGTATTATACCTGAGAGGGCACTTTGAGGGAATGAGGACGTTCCCTTCCCCCATGTTTCCTTTTGCCCCTACCATTCTACATAGCCCTCATTAGTCTTTACAGTCCCTCACACCTGCTTCTTATGCTTCTCGCTCCCTTCGCGTTCTTTTTCTGCACAGATTTGCTCATTCCCTCTCACCTGTTTCTCCTGATTACTGTCGTTCCCTATCTTTATCACATCACTCTTTACCCTGCATCTGAATAATTTCATATCTTTTCTCTTGCCCCATATTATCTGTCTGTTATCTCCCTTTATTGTACACCCCCTTTTTATCCTACGTCCTCTCTTGTCTCCCTGTTCCTCTATCACTCTCTCATAAGCTGGTATTTCTGGGCTTTTGAGGCCATGCATGGAATATGGTGGCAGCAAATGGGCCTATGAGGCTGCACATCAACTGTTGCAGTGGCCTGCTACATTTGGCTCTCCTGATGTTTTGGACTACATCACCCATCATCCTTATGATGTATATGCTCAATTGTGAGGACTCATGGAAGCCTTAGACAAAACATCTGATTAACCACAGGCTGCAGACCCCTCGCGGTTAAGATTCTATGCATATGAGGAATTAAGTGGCATTTAGTTGGCATTTGAGGCTGCATTTGGAATATGATGGCAGCGACTGGGCACTATATTACATATAGTGGTATAACATTTGCATGAGTATTTCGTTGTCATTTCTGGGACTTTGGCGGTTGCACATAAACCCTGGTAAAGACACCATGCAGATAAGTTACTACAAGGTATGTATGAGTCATTTCAGGCTGAGCTTGGTACATAATGGAATCTATGGCCCTCATTACAAGTCCGGCGGTGGACCATGGTGCTATCAGCACCATGGTCCATGCCGGATTCCGCCATGGTGGATGGCGGAATTACCGCCCCATTCCAAGGTGAGTGGGGCGGTTATTCCCCATTCACCATTTGCCCTTCCCCATTCCCATTTTTGCCCCATAGGGCATAATGGGGATGGGGAAGGCGCTAATTACGGCACCGTAAACTACGGTGCCGTAATTAGCATCAAGGTCGCTTAGCGCCTTGGACTTTAACGCCTGTAAAAAGCAGGCGTTAATGTGTGAATCAGGCGTTAAGGGTTAATGGCGCCGACGGCGCCGTTAAACCCTTAACGCCTGACTTGTAATGAGGGCCAATTACATGTGAGGTTGCACATATGGTGCCTTATACCATGCGTAAATGGCGTCGAATGGCATTACTGTGGCATTTGAGGCTTTACTACAACTGTGATGGCATCAATTACACATGTGAGGCTATGCTTACGTATGGTAACCCTACCAAATGTATGCGTCCTTAACTGATATTAGATGGCCTTAAAGGACATTTGAGAATGCACTTGGCATATGATAGAAGAAACGGTATACATAAAGCTGTAACTTACACGTTTTGACTGTACCTACGCTGTAAGGCTATCTCAGACACAAGATAACGGCAGTCTCAAATAGAGGCTACATTTGGCATTCTGTATTGACCAGCACCCGGGCATTTGGGGCTTTATTTGGCATATGATTATTAGACATGACTGGTGCGCTATAATTGGTATAAGAAGGCAGTGAATGGCCATATCAGGCTGTATTGTCATATGCATGGCAGTGCCCCTGGCCAATGTTGGTTCTACTGGGTCTACCCATGTCACAACTTGACCTCCTACATCGCATATCAAGCCAGCACCCTAGTTAAAATGTGGCTGGTATCTAAAAAGTCTTATGTCTGCTTTAGTACAGGTTTAATATTTAACGAAATGTAAGATTATATATGTTTTTTACAGCCGTCAGTCACTTCAGGTGAAGTCATCAGGGTTACATGTCATGTGATATTATTTCATGTGATGTCATCAGCGTCAAATGGCATCACTTCCTATATGCTATTGGGTTTGTGATGTTACTTTCGCTACTCCTGTCATTTTGGTGAATTCACGTGCCTGTACAGGGGCCCTACTTCCCAAAACCCTTTCATGCACCCAAGAGCTTCACCTTTTGACTAGCTCAGGACCTGTTCTTGCAGCCTCTTCGGAGTAGGGCACTCTCTAAGGGCCTTTCTTCATTCTAGCTTACCTGGGTTGCCCTTCCAAAGCAACTCTTGCAGGTTGTGGCAGATCCTAAGGTTCCATACTGCAGTCCACTCTGTCAATACTGCACCTCTCTCACAGGAGCAGACAGACCTGCGAGTTCTGCTGACTGCGGCATTAACGGGTGTACCTTGCATTACAAGAATGGTTTTTCTAGGCTTCTGCTAGAGGAGCACAGTCCTGGCCATGCTCTATTCAGCTCAGAAATGTAGTTTGCCTGTTTGCATCCGGATTCACTGCACTACTACGCAAAGAAAGATGGCTAAGTAATCAGACCGCGATTTCCTCTTCATTCAATGCATATATATCACACAACCCACCTCAAAGGTAAAAGCTGAAACATGCAAATGCACCACACATTGAAGGAGCCCAAAGTTTGGTACATGTACCAAAACCTTGTCATCAGAAGTCCGGAAGCATGTTCAATGCAGACACTGGTCCGGTTGTGGGCATCATTGTATGTTGCCTCATGCGCTGTTGCAGGTTTTCAAATGGGAGCCAGGAGCCTAGGTACACCTGGAGTCACCTGCAGTGAACATTATATATGGTTAGTTCATTAACAAAAGATCTAGCATGTGAAAATATCCCCCCTCAAGCATCAAAACCATATTGTACAAGAATATAATTTTCTTCAAAAATGCCTTTGCTATGGTATGCTTCACAGACATATGGTCAACCACGCAGGACTGGCATGCGCCCAGGCTCTAACACATCTTTTTACTCACGCTGCATCCCTCAATGCCTTTTTGTGTTTAGCACCTACTCCATCTTTTTTTTAATTTTATTTTTTTTATTAATATAGTGTGTTATAGTTACAAAAAAGGAACTTTTCACACTTAAAAATTCAAATTCAAATTCAAATACATCATTTAAAACTGTGTATCGGGACGTCTTCTGAACCAAAAGTATAAAATAGCTCAAACATATACAGCAATAATATTTAACATACTCCATCTTTTATATTCACTCTACTTTACCTAAGTGTTTGTTTCCTATTTCATGCGCTTAGGCCTCCATTTCCTTGGAGAGATAATAATAGGCCCATGTGTAGAGGTGGCCTGGTGCACTGAGACTACAGTGGTGTTCATTTGGCACATTTCAAATCCCATCTCATATTGTGCTACATAATCACAGTTGTGTGTAAGGACACTTGGTCATTGCACATATATATAATCCCACACTCGCACTGATGAAGCACAAGACCCGGCAACTCTGGTTCTTCCAAGGTCATGAGTGTAGATGGGTTGCATTTGTGCATTGGGCTGAATCACACTTACGGACATGCCATACCTCCATCCACTCATCATTCAATTTGCATGTATTGACTGTACATATGCTTGGAGGAATTGGTCCTGTGTGCACCTGGGTTATGTCTGTGCATTAATGGTGCTATTTATACCATGTGCAAATGGACTTTGGGAGCACAATGTTAGGATACTAGTTTATCAACACACCTGAATACTCATTGACTGGTGATTCCCTAGTCATGTTCAAGTGCTTAGTATGTTGTGGCATTTCATTGTGGCACTTTTAGGTCTAACATTGCTATTATTCGAAACTGGGTATAAGTTTAGCAAGGCGTGGGCCCACTCAGGTTTGGTGGGCATTGAGGTTCATCTTGCTTGGTCATCTAGCAGCAATTGGGATGCTGCTCTGGTACGGCAGTCGGGTATTATGCATGCCATTTACATTATTTTACCACACATTGCATACTGTTGTCCTCACCTTCCCAAATCTCCCCTTCACATGCAATATATGTTTGTGATGCATTTCCATACACAAGATCCTCATTTTGTTGGAAGGAATTTTAGTGGAATTCCCATGTGCTCATTTTACCATTGTTGATTACATCGCTTTTTTGGGAGGAAATTCTACGGCAGTAATTCCTTCAGCGGAATTAGTGATGGAGGAATTAGCACCACTTCTTTGGTGCTTGTAATTTGGGAGAGCGGTAAAAGTTATGGTAACTCCGCTACTGTCAGTTTTTCCCCTTACTACCAAAATCGTAATACAGCCCTATGAATTTTGTATACATCTGTGTGAACATTCTAATACTTACCAATCTACTGTTCTATTAACTGTACTTTGCACAGACTCCCTGCTCTCCTAAGTTTTACTGTTCAGCCCTGTTCACAAATTGGAGTTTAACAAGAGGGTTGTGTTAAAAACTCTTGCAAATTGACTTGGTTGGCTTCCCAGAATCCTACACCAGCAGTTGTTCTGAAAAACATGCTAACACTCACCCTCATTTTATTGGCTAATGGCTTAAGTCAGCTGGGGTAGAGATGGAGCAAATGAGCTTTCTCCAATTGGTGGGGACCAGTTGGTTCACTATTGCCAACATCTCTCGTAACACAATATAAGATATACAAGTTCAAACTTATCCATCTTGGCTATTATTAAAATCTCCACTACCAAAGTTTAAATTTTACGCATGTACTGAAGCTGAAATCCATGACATAATCATAAATCTTAAACCTACCTCATTCCTAGGGGACCCCAGCCACACTAATATCTTTAAAAACTCCTTAGATGTACTCACTCCATGGATCACCAGGATGATCAGCATGTCCTTCAGGGATGGCATTGTGCCTTCCTCACTGAAGGAGGCTTGGATAAACCCCTATTAAAAAAGAACACGATTGACCCAGCACTGGCCAAAAATGACTTGTCTATTACCAATGTACTTTATCTCCTTAAAACATTGATAGAGTGGCGTACTTGCAGCTACAGAAGGTCATAGATGACAATAAAACCAAAGGCACCCACGAATCCGGCTTTAGAGCACAACACAGAACAGAGACGGCGCTCTTAGACCTTAAATCTAACATCATAAACATTGTGAAAAAGGGTCACCCAGCACTATTGATGCTGTTGGACCTCTCCGCAGCATTCAATCTTATCGATCACAACATCCTTCAAAAGAGGCTGAACACATCACTAACTGCTCGGAGAAGGCTACCCAGTTGATCACATCTTTTTTGGAAAGAAGTGTTCACAAATAATAAATCAGGATATAGTAGCTGGGGGTCTCCCCTACCCCACGTTTTTAGCATGGGACAAGGTGAGATTCTGGAGCACAGCACACGCTCAAGCCTTTCCAGCATGACCTAATAGTTCTGCTCCCAACTATCAGGAACTTCAGTGGTTAAGTCTCTTTTCTAGAAAAACTCTCTTGCCTTCCGAGGATCTGATTTGTACCAAAATAACAAAAACAAAAGTTCCATCTGACGATTAGATTTGGGCAGTGATTCTTCACCCTGTGTCTCTTTCTTCCAGGCTCAGACCTTCCTTTGGTTGTTAGCCTCCTTCTACCGGGTTCACTGTGGCTTGTATTTCAAAACAATCTTTTCGGTCACATTCACAATTCTTAATGTCTTTTTAAACCGCTCACTGTGAACCTTCCTTTCTCTGGTTCACTCTTATCAGCACAAAATGTTAATTGAGGAATCAGGCTTCGGCCGTTCTTATCAGCATCCCTCTTTCGAGTTCACTCTTGCCAATCCTTTCTCTCACCATGCAGGATTCAATACCCTTAGCATTCCATTAATTGTTGGTAAGACTTTCGACTGTACACCAGATTTTGCTAGACCTCTGTATGACCACTTTGATACTCTTCTCACAGCCTTCGCACAGCCTTCTGGAATTGGTATTTTCAGAAAAGCTGGGGCACCAAACTAGAGTATTTCGCCAAGCACCCACGTGGTGTCGGGCCTCTTTTAGTTGGCTTTCCCCTATGACCTTCACAGTTCTTTAAATATTTTTTTAGCTTGCAACTTTCATTCAACACAGTTCGGTTTCTTATCGGTTCTCCCCTCGACTCACCGGTTGTGATGAACCGCTTGCTTTTCCTTGTATCAGGAGTCAAGGACGGTACCACAGTAGCAAGCACTTTCTGCTCTCTTGCTTATCAGCGTAGGCATGCTTTGTGTACCGTTGACATTTGCTGTAGCACACGATAGCCTTTGTTTGCGGTCTTACGATTTGTTCCACAGGGAATCAGGGACCTGGGACGGAAACGACAAGGTCGCTTCTCTCTGTGTCACCCTCTCAGTTCTCACACCTTTCTCCTCCTCTTGAATTGCTGCCCTGGGATAGCTCTCTCATTGTGGTGTCTGCCTTGCTCGTCATGTGCTCTTGAGCTCCACCTTTTATCCCTGTGGGGAAGGGAACGGGCCGTCAGGTGTGAGTGATTCTGGTCAATTAACTGACTTTGCCTGACCTTCGTGTTGGGATATGTAAGGTAACGGGGCCTGACATTAGTCTGTTGTCCTTTGTGGTGTGCGTAAGTGTTCGTGTAAGAAAAGGGGGGTAGAGAGGTTGATTGTGCTATGTAGTAGGATAGGGAAGAGGAGTTAATAGAAGGGGAATACCACATCTCACCCATTGGTGTTCCTGTTCCACTCCCCGAGGACCCCCCATCCAGGTGATCCTCCTGCACTGGTCCACTCCCAGCCACTGGATCCAAAAGGGATGGCTGTGTCCTGGCCACCTGGATGACAAGTCCCTGAGGACTAGTGGGTGGGACAGCCTTTGGTTTCTCACACTCCCCTGGCAGAAATTCCTCTTGATTTTCACAGGGCATGGGGTGGCAGCATGTTTCTCACTGCCCCATCTTGGCTGCACAAGCACCCTCTTGGTGGAGGGCCGTGCAAAGGTCAGTGCCGGCATGATGGAAGGCTGGCTTTGAAGAGGATGCAGTAAGCAGGAGTCACATCCTTGCAGAGTCTTGGTGTAGGGCAGCGAGACATTGGTGGCATGGTGCATTGGCCACACTCCTCCAAGCAGGAGGTCTTGTGGTCCTCTTCGTGACCTGGCTGCACAAGCGCTCTCTCGTGTTGAGAGCCGCAGACAGGTGAGTGACTTGAAGGGCTGCCCACTTGTCAGTCTTGGTGGTCTTCCCAAAACAGCAGGATGCCGCCCTCCTTTTTCTCCCTCATCTGGGAGGGAGATGTTCAATTGAGGAGGCAGCTGTCCTGGGCCAGGCCAGGGGCACTCCAGCAATTACTTCTCTATAGCGCTGGGCAGCATCCAAAGGGCTTCCCTGCCATGACAGGCATAGGCAGACATAGCCTGCTGTTCTTGTTTGTGTAGACCTCATGCAACAGTCATTGCCTGTTAGCCGGTGGTAGTGTTCAGCTACCATGGCATTTAACTTCATGTACTGGTACTTGTTCACAGTGCCTCCTCTGCCAGATATTGGTGCTGGTCTCGTTTTGATGGCCACGTATTTCAGACGCCGTTGATGACGTCCCTCCCATATGCACTACCGACTGGCGTCGGGGTGTTTGGTGCCTGCTTTCCTAGTTCTTGTTTTAATGTAATTCAAAATCAGATGTACCCTGCCAGCCTGACATACAGGGCATGGGGTGCTTTCAGATGGACTGCGGCCTTTGCTGTTAGGTTTACAGGGTGCCTGTTTGTGCTGCAGGTGATGCCAGCACTGGGGCGCTGATTTGTGTGCGCTGCTGAAACCAGTACCGAGCACCTTAAATGAACCTCACCCTGTTCTTTCCTTTGCTCCCCCTTTTTGCATGAGGCAAAGAGGTATAGGTGGAGGTTGTTCTCTTGTTTGCCTCAGGCAGGAGTCGTTGGCATAAACATGTTAGCATTTGAGGTCGCACGCGCACTCACACTGCAACACCATTGTGTCTTGGCATATGGCATGTGCCCGTTTGGTTCTTCAGTTTCGACTTGAAACTGTTATTATTGAGCAGTGTCCATTCCACAAGCATGACCCGGGATCGGTCAGTACGTTTGTTACAAAGTCTTGGTGTCATAGGAACAGATCTTTCCACCATACTCAAAAAGGGCACTGCTGCAGTAAATGGTTATTGGCTTTTTCACCAGACATCAAAGCAGCAATGTGGCAGGGTTTATTCAGCTATTGTGCACCCAAACGCGGGCAGCTGAGCTGCTTCATTTCCCACACCTCTTTCTTACTTTATTATCATGTACCTCACCGCCATTGGGCCCGGGATCTCACCTGGTCTATGAGCACTGGTATCAGAGGTAACGGGTACTTATTTTTTATGGTGACTTGATATAGGGCCCGGTAATCAATACACATTCTTAAGTCCCCCTCGTTACGAAGAAGAGTGGGGAGGCGGCTGGTGACTTAGATGGTCTAATGAAGCCATTGGCCAGGTATTGATCCAAGTAGGTCCGTAGATGAGTGCTTTCTTCCCTGGTTAATGCATAAATGCGGCTGCACGGTACTTGTGCCCCTGGTTGCAGGTCAATCTGGCAGTCGTAAACTCGATGTGGTGGTAGAGTATTAGCTTGCTCCTTCGCGAACACATCCTGGAACTCCTGGTATTCCTCTGGTAAAGTGCCCACCAAGCCTAAACCTGCTATCTTTTCCTGTGAAGCTAACAATGGGCTTCCTTTGATGTCGTAACAAGAGGCGCATTCCGTGGAAAACATTAAGGTTCGAGCTAGCCAATCTATCTTTGGGTTGTGCGTCTCTAGCCACGGTATCCCAAGAATCAGCTGGAATTCGGGTGCAGCGATAACTTCGAATCTAATACTTTCTCTGTGGCTATCTTGGCAGATTAAGGTGATGGTGGAAGTACACTGTGTTACTGGTCCCGAAAGGAGTTGTGTGCCATCCACAGGTGTCACGCTTTCTGCGGTATGATATGATATGGTATTTATAACGCGCCTATACACAAGTGTTTCAAGTGTCCTTAGGGTGGAATGCTAATCCCAAGGTCTTTGCAGTGTTTATGTCCAGGTAGTTCCCAATAACCCCACTGTCTATGAAAGCCTTGAGGGCATGCATTCGGGTGGGCTGTGAAGGGTATTCCAAAACGACAGGAATACTGAAATGTGAGATCTGAGTGCTCCGTTCCTGGCTCGACAGACCGACCTCTACATCTGCCGGGCGTTGGAGTTTTACGCTACCGCACCTGTGCCTTCCTCTATGTTATCTAGTACCCCCATTGTCTTCCGTGGGGGTTTAATCATGCAGTTCCGGAAAATGTGACCAGATTGGCTGCAATATAAGCAAAGTTTTTCCTGATGCCTCCGTTCTCTCTCCGCCTTGGTGAGTGGTCCCCTGAGAACACCCAATTGTATGGGCTCTGAGTGTATTTCGGACGCTTCCTTTGGTCGGACATACACTGGTCTATGCTCTCAGCTTGCCCCAACTACCTGCCTGATACCCATGACAACAACGCACTGATCAAACCGTTGATGAGTTCATCACAAGACTCCGAATAAAAGGCGCACACTGCCAATTTGATGCATTTTCACTGGATGAGGCCATCCGTTTGAGAGTAATTGAAGGATGTGATATGCCAGAGGAGCCCTGGCTGCCCCGGAATCAGCTTACTCTCAGGCAGAGAAAGAAAGCCTGGCGGCCGTCTGGGCTTGCGAACACTTTCATTATTTCATCATTGGGAAGAAATTCACTCTAATAACTGATCATCAGGCCCTCTTATCCCTCTTCAGAAACCCATGAACGAAGATGCCCCCTAGAATTGAACGGTGGGGAATCCGCTTGCAACAATACAACTTTGAGATCATCCACAGACCGGGGGGTGAGAACAACCCGGCGGACTACCTATCGCGCCACCCGTTCGGCATCCCCACTCCATGGCCAGGTGATGCTGAATACATCAGTTACGTCACTGCCAACGCTTTACCCCCTGCCATCTCCATCAAAACCGTTGCCGCTACCTCAGCAGTGGACCCATCAATGGCCCTGGCTATCAGTCTGACGGAAAACAATAAATGGAAAGATTTTCGCAGGGTGGTCCGAAGACATCTAGGAGCAAGTCGAGATAAACATGAAAGGCTCGCCAGAGTGCACACCGAGTTAGCGGTCCAGGACAACTGCATTCTGTTAAGGGGGTGCAAACTAGTAATTCCCACCACACTAAGAGCAGATGTCATCAAAACTGCTCACGAAGGCCACAGAGGCACGGAAAACACCAAAAGACAATTAAGGTGCCAGGTCTGGTTCCCCTTCACGGACGATATGGTCGACCGATGGGTAAGGAGCTGCACAACCTGTCAATGCACGGTGAAACCAGAACCCCCAGTGCCACTCAGAGTGACTACGATCCCAGATCCCCCATGGGAACGGGTCACGACAGACATTTACGGACCACTAGAGTTGGGAGACTACCTACTACTGCTTATTGATGAACACTCCAGGTTCCCTATCATGAGATGAGTGAAGTCCACCGCGTTTGCTCATGTTTCAGCCACGTTCGACACCGTCATCAGTTAGTGGGGGATCCCGGATATGATAAAGTCAGACAACGATCTGCCTTTTAGTGGACACGAGTTTGGAGTGTTCGCAAAACACATGGGGTTCCGACACCAAAAAGTCACCCCAAAATGGCCCCAGGCGAATGTCATGGCAGAAAGGTTCATGGCATCCATCAAAAAGACCATGCAAAGACCATGCAAAGCGACCGATTCACATCAAGCCCTATGCAGAATGTTGAGAGACTATCGAAACACGCCTCACGAAGCAACTAATAAAACCCCAGCTGAGCTTATGGTGAAATATCAAGTCAGAACTAGACTCGTCAATAACCCTGCATCAAGGCCTGAACCAGATCAAGAAGTCATCAGAAGAGACGAGAAAAAGAAAGAGCATGCACAAGAACAGATTGACGAAAAGAGGAGAGCGCAAACAAAAGACTTTCAAATAGGAGATGAGGTGTGGGTACAAGAAGCCGTGCACAAGAAGACCGACTCCCAATTCTTACATCGTTGCTGTAAAAGGGACAATGGTAACAGCCGCAAACGACAGAAAAGAAGTGACACGGAACAGCTCAATGTTCAAGCATGTCACGAGAGGATCAGAGGCAAGGTCAACACCCATCGACCCGGACCCGGACCCGGACTATGTTGTCATTCATGATGAGGAATGGGTCCCCCTCCAACCGCAGGTTCTCCGTCAGCCAAACCCCCCAAGAGAGGTTGACGGCGACGGCGACCACAGTCAAGGGTCGCGAGAACGGCCCCAAAGGACGTTCAAGAAGCCTCTGAGATTAGTGGAGAAGTGCTAATCGTTTTTTAAACAGTTAAGTTAAAAGTGTTGTAAGGACATTCCTCTGGGGGTGTTGTGGCCGCAGGCTGCCCCTTTAAGGCAGCCCTAGGGATAATGAACGTCACACGGGAGGTGACGTTCCTATGGAGGGGAGGAACGGGAGGAGTTCAATTACAGTTATGAAGTTGAATAAAGAAGATGTTGTATGAACCTGCTGGCTCCTGTGTACTTATTTACAGCAGCATCCGCTGCTAACAGGGGGCCAAGCGTGACAGGGGTTGTGGGTGTGTCCCCCGCTGCCCTTGAAAAAAAAGTGTTGGCGGTTACAGGGGTGTCCTCTGCATGTTCACTGTATTAATGTCCCTGCAAAAAACAGCAATTTTTTGTGAGTTTTTTGCCAGTTGACTTTTTTGAAGCCCTGTTAAAAACAATCATTGACAAAGCCAACAGTTTTGAATACGTTCTAGGCATTTGCCAGGCACTGCTATTCTGCTATTAGACACCCAGGTACTCGCACCGTTTGGCACCTGCTACCATCAATGGCCAGTTAATACAACTATGACAGTGCCTGACAAGGGCCTTTCCCAGTGCTACACACAAGCCCAAACTGTTGGCATTGCCAATGCTTATCTATTATCTAAGACAGTAACATTTATTTTGCAACCTGTTAGGGATGCACATCTGAGTCAACTTGATCAGGATTTCAAACGCAGGGTTCCACACAGATCTCAGCAGTGACTGCACCACTTGTTGAGGTATTTAGCCAGCTACATTATTAGGTGCAGCATCAATCATTTGTAGAGCTACCTCTTTGTGTTCACTTTGTTTTGTGGTCACTCTCTTAAAACCCATCCAGCCCACAGCTATTATTAGGGAGTGATGTTGTGCCGGGCCTTCTGGTGAGTATATGCCTCCATTTTCTATCCTTTAAAATGTGTGCTGTTTTTCTACCTTTAAATGGTGTTTGTACTGGCCAGGTTTATTTATTTATATTTTGTATATTTATTATAAGTTTTGTATTTTTATCTCACATTTCCTGAGGAATTAAACACTTACCTTTTCACCTCTTTAAACCACTGAAACAAACATTAATTCACAGCAATGACAGGTTCCATGATGACAACGGTACTGATCTTTTTTGGCTTGATGCCACCAGGCAAGACCACAAATAATGACATTGAGTGTGGTGAGTATAAAATGACATTGGTGAATAAATACGGTGCTTTGGCTGTATGCCCTCCTTCTCCACACTCCTAAGCTGCTAATGTGTCTGATGCACTAGCATGTTACTCATTGGTGTAGCACAAAATAGGGGGCTCCCCTGAGAGCCATGCTGAGGGGCTTCTCCCTTGACCCAGCCGACAACAAATCATGGGTCGTGCCACACTCGGGGCCAGCCTGGATTACCACGCTTGCACAATTGGAACAAACGTGCTGCTGTAGGGGTACACCGCACACTGCACTAGGAGAAAGATATATATATATGTGTCTTAATGTATTATACAGCACACTTTCTGAGAAGAATTGGCTAAAAAGCCTGAGTGTTTGCAATTGTTTTGTAGGGTAACACCAATCCAAAAATCCAATACAAGGAAGTCACCAACATCATACAGGAACATCAATGCTTTAATTAATTTAAGGTTTTGCTATTAAAAATGCCACACCCCAATTAAAACATGTCCAACTGGCTGCACAATGTAGACCAGTCTAGACACGTGATAACATATTACAGTAAAGCATGCCATGCTACATTTATACATACCTAGACTGGTTGCACCAAAATGCCAGTGGAAGCAATAACACTTATCATGGTTGTTTTATCACAGATGCCCAGAAAAATATACAATGCCATAGTAAGAAACAGCTGGACTGGCAGCACCCAAAAACCAGTCTAACCAGGTAATTACACTTAGCAGGACTGCTTTATCAGAGATGCCCAGTTAAAAAAAGTCAAGACAAACTAAGAAATGACTAGACTGGCTGCACCAAAAGGCCTCTCTTGCCAACAATATTACATTTCATGCATGCTTAGCCTGGACATGGATGACCATTATGATTATCACACAATCCCACCCCCCACACATCCCCTCTCCCTCCCACTCCTTGCCACCACCCCCAAAATCAGCTCTTTTGCCCTGAATTACCTCCACATACCTCTTCCTTGTCCTAGTGCTTACGTATGGGGCACCTTGCCTTATAGGTAAGTACTGGAATGAGGAAGAGTGGGACTAGGCGTAATGAAGATTACAGGAAACTAAGCCAGGTATTATCTACATGTCCCGCTACCTCATCCCAGTATTTGTGTATGAGGCAACGTGCCTCATAAATTAAGCACTGGGATGAGGAAGAATAGGGCTAGGAGTAATGAAGATTAACAATAAGTAATGAAGGCATTTAACACAAACAGTGGCGCAAACCATTGAGCCGACTGGGCTTCAGCACCCCTGCTGCCCAAAAAATGTTGGGCTATGTTAACTCGACCTGGCTGACCTACAGAGCCGTTGCCGGACAGAACAGGACACAGATGTTAAACGGCGCCTGGACCTGGCCAGGCTGGTGTCCACTGGTGCACACAATTCATCTTGCCAGTAAAAAAGTCCTTTTGCTCAATTCTTGATCCCTCGCTGCACATGCCTTGGATGTTTTTGATCTTTTGCAGGATCACACTTCGGATCTGGCTTTTATCACTGAGACTTGGTTCAAGGACACTTCTGATCCTCAGGTGTGCCAGGCACTCCCCCCCTGATTTTTGTATTCTGAGACAGGGTAGATCCCCCCATTCTGGGGGGTATAGCATAAATCCATCATATGGATTTCAACTGCTCTGTACTGTCTTTTGCCCATTCTTTGGGTATGGAATATTTTTTTCTTCCCGCAGAGGTTTCTCCCTCGTGCATACTTCCTATGATGCTTCGTTTGCTTTGGCCTTTTTGGAAGTGCTCGCGCATCTGAGACTTCATTTTGATTACCTTATTATCTTGGGGGATTTTAATTTCCAAACTAATAATAGCCAGGATCTCTTCACCAATCATCTTCTGACCGCTCTTGCTGGTCTTGATCTGTCTCAGCTAATGGTTAGCCCACCCACTGCCGAGGCAACATGTTGGATCTTATATTTGCTTCTACTGATCTAGTTACAGTTCACCCCAGTCTTACAGTCATATGGACTGACCATTTGATGGTACCCTTCGCGATTAAAGTGGCTCCAACCCCCACGGCCGTATTGCTGCCTTGCCCTTCATTGTGCCATTGGGGCAATGTTGCTAGTGCCAGTATTGTTGTGTGTATTATCAACTCTTTGCTCTCCCACTGATGTGGCCTGTCTGTCAGTGGCTTTTTTAACTGTGGCTGATATCTGGCTTCTTTGTAGCTTTCGAAGGCTTTGCATCCTCCATTGCCTCTGACACCAGTGGACTGAGGTTCTGGAGACCATCCAGAGAGGGAGACTGACGCCATGGCTGTGTTCAAAATCATCTTTAATGCATCACAGGATACCAAAAAAAAAACAAACAGCAACGAGCGCCCACCAACACATCCTTTTATACTTTCCCAAGGCTGATGAAACTTTTCATTTTATTATGCAATACATTTTGATTTGTTCCTTTTAACTAGAAACAAACCCCTCCTGGCTTGTGATTGGCTGGTTTAACTGCCAGTCACTAAGTCCACATGACAAAATTTGGCATGCAAGGTTTGACTGTCACTTGATCTGATAACTTACATGAGACTCAACTAAAAACTCATTTTAAATCCTTCGATGTTTGGAAAGGAGCAGTCCTTATTTTTGGCAAGCTACACTGTGAGAACTGCCATGAGCTCAGCACATCTGTTGCCAGTTTAAACAGCTGTTCTGTCTAATTGGTACTTTCCCAGTCCTCTAACTGGCTCCCCGACCCATCAATGTCAGAATTGCTGCCAAAAAATTCTAAGTATATACACAAACTGCAGTGAACTATCCATGAACTGCTTTTAGAGAATTATTTAATTATCTTCCATGAATATGGGTTTTTCCACATCTTGTTTTCCAGCATCTATTTTTAGAATTTTAGTTGACTTTTCTCTAGCCTGAATGTTCTGTGCCGCTACCAATGGTGAGATTTGGGCATAACTCGGTTTCTGTTCAGTTTTCAGACTAGATTTCTATACATGCTTAATACGTGAGATACCCTCAACTGCATGGTGCATATTGACCCTTAACAAAATATATTTCCCTAAAATGTGCTTTTTGTCCTAAAAAGCGCTACAATTATGATTTTTGCAATACTGGAACTATTGATCAGCCTGACAAGTTATCTTCATTTAGTTTGAGGCGGTGGCGTTGAACACCTCCACTACAGTTGAATCTGGCTCTGCCCGACATGGCCGCTCATTCCTGCTCCTGTCTTTCCGCTGTCTATGCTTGGATGGCCCAAAACTGGGTCCTGCTTAATGGTGATAAGACAGAGGTCCTCTTTATGGGGGCCCCGTCGGATTCGTCATCATGGTGGAATGCTTTTTGGCTGATGGAGCTTGGTCCATTGCCTTCCCCCACCATGGTGGTTAAAAACGTGGGTGTTAAGTTATCTGTCTCCATTTCTCTGCTGCCCCAAGTGAATGCGATCAGAGATGCCCAGTTAAAAAAAGACAAGACAAACTAAGAAATTACTAGACTGGCTGCACCAAAATGCCTCTCTTGCCACCAATACTACATTTCATGCCTGCTTAGCCTGGACATGGATGAACATTATGATTATCGCACAATCCCACCCCCCACACATCCCCTCTCCCTCCCACTCCTTCCCACCACCCCCAAAATCAGCTCCTCTGCCCAGAATTACCGCCACATCCCTCTTCCTTGTCCTAGTGCTTACGTATGGGGCACCTTGCCTTATAGGTAAGTACTGGAATGAGGAAGAGTGGGACTAGGCGTAATGAAGTTTACAGGAAACTAAGCCAGGCATTATCTACATGTCCCGCTACCTCATCCGAGTATTTGTGTATGAGGCAAAGTGCCTCATAAATTAAGCACTGCGATGAGGAAGAATAGGGCTAGAAGTAATGAAGATTAACAATAAGTAATTAAGGCATTTAACACAAACAGTGGCGCAACACCATTGAGCTGACTGGGCTTCAGCTCCCATGCGGCCAAAAAAATGTTGGGCTATGTTAACTCGACCTGGCTGACCTACAGAGCCGTTGCTGGACAGAATAGGACACAGATGTTAAACAGCGCCTGGACTTGGCCAGGCTGGTGTCCACTGGTGCACACAATTCATCTTGCCAGTAAGAAAGTCCTTTTGCTCAATTCTTGATCCCTCGCTGCACATGCCTTGGATGTTTTTGATCTTTTGCAGGATCACACTCCGGATCTGGCTTTTATCACTGAGACTTGGTACAAGGACACTTCTGATCCTCAGGTGTGCCAGGCACTCCCCCCTGATTTTTGTATTCTGAGACAGGGTAGATCCCCCCATTCTGGGGGTATAGCATAAATCCATCATATGGATTTCAAGTGCTCAGTACTGTCTTTTGCCCATTCTTTGGGTATGGAATCTTTTTTTCTTCCCTCAGAGGTTTCTCCCTCCTGCATACTTCCTATGATGCTTCATTTGCTCTGGCCTTTTTGGAAGTGCTCGCGCATCTGAGACTTCATTTTGATTACCTTATTATCTTGGGGGATTTTAATTTCCAAACTAATAATTGCCAGGATCTCTTCACCAATCATCTTCTGACCGCTCTTGCTGGTCTTGATCTGTCTTAGCTAATGGTTAGCCCACCTATTGCCGAGGCAACACGTTGGATCTTATATTCGTTTCTACTGATCTAGTTACAGTTCACCCCAGTCTTACAGTCATATGGACTGACCATTTGATGGTACCCTTCTCGGTTAAAATGGCTCCTACCCCCACGGCCATATCACTGCCTTGCCCTTCATTGCGTCATTGGGGCAATGTTGCTAGTGCCAGTATTGTTGTGTGTATTATCCACTCTTTGCTCTCCCATTGATGTGGCCTCTCTGTCAGTGGCTTTTTTAACTGTGGCTGATATCTGGCTACTTTGTAGCCTTCGAGGCTTTGCAGCCGCCGCTCTCAGCCATGGTTTGCCACTGAACTCACTGATTTGTGTTTTGGCTATTTTTCTGCTGGCATTTGACATTCCTGAGAGCCGTGATTATCTATCAAAGGGCTATCATTGAAGCTAAATGCGCCGATCTTTCTGCACGCATTCTTTCCACGTCTAATACTCTTAAGGTACTTTTTAAAATGGTACAGTCTCTCTCTTCTCATCCTTCAGCAAATAGGGCTAGTTCCCCTCAATCTTTATGCTCCTCTCTGTCCATCTTCCTCCAGTACAAAATCTCTCTTATATGGCAGAAGATCGCCGGTTCCATAGCTTTCGGCAGTGTGTTGGTCGGCTCTTCTACTTCTGAGCCTTAACCATCTTCTTGATCGGATTTCCTGTTTTTTTTCTAAGGCTGACATTGTGTCAGCCACTATGCGCCTTAAGTCCATTTCTCCTTCTGCTTCGATCCCACTGGGCACTCTGAAAGAAATCATCCCCCACATAACCTCTGTGGTGTCGTCAGCAGTTAATCTTTCTTTCTCTACCAGCATTATTCCCTCTTCATTTGAACATGCACTTGTTATCCCTTTGCTAAAGAAACCCAATCTGAATCCATCTCTTTTGTCTAATTTCTGCACTATTTCACTTCTTTATTTCTCTATGAATCTTCATGACACTCTTGTCACTCCTCTTCTGTGCTCCTTCCTTGAGGGTTCTGGGTGTCTGGATCCTTTTCAGTACAGTTTCATACACAGTGTCTGTACTGGTGTCAGTAGTTGATGATCTTGCACAGATTGTAGAACAGGGGGCATCAGAGCGCTGAACCTCCTAGATCTCTCTGCTGCTTTTGACACTGTTGACCACTATATTTTCATCCAGAGACTTTTGTATCTGGGTGTCTTCGGACGGGTCCTCGACTGGTATATTTCTTTTCTTTCTAATTGCTGGCAAACTCTCGTTCTATCCCCTTCCACCTCCTCCTCTCTCCCTCTAACCTGTGAGGTGCTTCAGGACTTGGCTCTTTCACCTCTTCTGTTTAATGTAAACATTCACCCTTTTATCACGCGTATTCACTCGTTTTGGTTTCACTGTTATGCCTATGTGGACAACACCCAGATGCTGATGCGGTTGTGACGAGGAGGGCCCTGCATCCTCCATAGCCTTTGACACTAGTGGACTGAGGTTCTGAAGACCATCCAGAGAGGGAGACTGACACCATGGCTGTGTTCAAAATCATCTTTAATGCATCACAGGATACCAACAAAAAAACAGCAACAAGCGCCCAATAACACCTCCTTTTGTACTTTTCCAAGGCTGATGAAACTTTTCATTTTATTATGCAATACATTTTGATTTGTTCCTTTTAACTAGAAACAAACCCCTCCTGGCTTGTGATTGGCTGGTTTAACTGCCAGTCACGAAGTCCACATGACAAAATTTGGCATGCAAGGTTTGACTGTCACTTGATCTGATAACTTACATGAGACTCAACTAAAAACTCATTTTACATCCTTCGATGTTTGGAAAGGAGCAGTCCTTATTTTTGGCAAGCTACACTGTGAGAACTGCCATGAGCTCAGCACATCTGTTGCCAGTGTAAACAGGTGTTCTGTCTAATTGGTACTTTCCCAGTCCTCTAACTGGCTCCCTGACCCATCAATGTCAGAATTGCTGCCAAAAAATTCTAAGTATATACACAAACTGCAGTGAACTATCCATGAATTGGTTTTAGAGAATTATTTAATTGCCTTTCATGAATATGGGTTTTTCCACATCTTGTTTTCCAGCATCTATTTTTAGAATGTTAGTTGACTTTTCTCTAGCCTGAATGTCTGTGCCGCTACCAATGGTGAGATTTGGGCATAACTGGTTTCTGTTCAGTTTTCGGACTAGATTTCTATATATGCTTAATACTTTAGATACCCTCAACTGCATGGGGAATTCTGACCCTAAAATAATAAATTGCCCTAAAATGTGCTTTTTGTCCTAAAAAGCGCAACAATTCTGATTTTTGCAATACGGGAACTATTGATCAGTCTGACAAGTTATCTCCATTTAGTGTGAGGGGGTGGAGTTGAACACCTCCACTACAGTTGAATTTGTCTCTGCCCGACATGGCCGCTCATTCCTGCTCCTGTCTTTCCGCTGTCTGTGCTTGGATGGCCCAAAACTGGGTCCTGCTTAATGGTGATAAGACAGAGGTCCTCCTTATGGGGGCCCCGTCGGATTCATCATCATGGTGGAATGCTTTTTGGCCGATGGAGCTTGGTCCATTGCCTTCCCTCACCGTGGTGGTTAAAAACGTGGGCGTTAAGTTATCCATCTCCATTTCCCTGCTGCCCCAAGTGAATGCGATCTATCTATCGGTTCAATTCAAGCTGCAAGTTCTTTGAAAAGTGCTGCGGTTTCTCTCTACCGCTTTTGCTCGGTGGTTGTTTCCTCCCTAATTTCAGGATCGCTAGACTACTGCAATTCTCTCTATCTGGCGCAACCTGTCTACCTCATCCATCGTTTGCAAGTCCTTCAGAACTCAGAGGCACATGTGGTGGTGTGGGTTCAGCACCTGACCTCTCCTTCTGCCACCTCAAATCTTTACAATGACAACCATCTGTCAGTCGGGTAAACCTCAAAGCCTTCTGCATGGTACATAGGGCATTTTATATGACTGGCCTGGAATACCTGCAGGAAAAATTATTCTGTTAAATTCCCTTTTGCTCACTCCGCTCAGCTTCTAGGCTGTGCATCTTTGTCCCTCGGGTCAGGCGCTCCCGAAGGGGGGGGGACTCTTTCTCGGTCTGTGCAGCGAGGCTGTGGAATGCGCTCCCTATTTTTCTCTAAGGTAGCCAGGATCACCTGGCTTTTAGGCGGCTGCTCAAGATGCATCTGTTCTCATCAAGATTGCCTGTGTAAATTCTCCTTTTGTTTTCTCCTGTACTCAGGTTTTTTACCCACAACGCCTTGATGCCCTAGTTGGTGTATGCTCCGCTTTATAAATATGTATAACATACCAAAACATAAAGCATTTCACTGTTAGTACCTGCATTCAAATGCATACTTTTTTGGGCAATTGAAACCGTGATGTGGGTTTAGTACTTGCATTCCAAGGGAGTGATTGGAGGGGTAGAGAGGGGACAGCAGACCACTCATTCTCATAGTAGTCCAGAAGTGGGTGCTTAAAGGAGAGAGTTAATTGCTTGTAACATTGAATCTGCACTAGAATAGTCTCATTAGAATGTGTAAAAAAGTTGGATGTCCCCACACAAATAGGTTTGCACCTCCTCCACCGCCTGTGAAGTTAGTGCCTCTCCCAACATTTCAAGGGTTATCTCCCCCGAAATGTAGGTTTTGTTGCACCCCTGAACACAAGCACACACACCATTAACCAAATATGCACACACATCACCCAACCTCCCATACATTTAAGTGTGTACCCTTTCACATACATGCACACACACACACCTTTAAAGAACATTAATTTTCTTACCTTTAATCCATTGGTCCAGGGAACAAGGCCTTCAGCTCCCTGCAGCAGCCAGGAATGCTTGTTCCCATCATCTGCAGAAGATCTGGAGGCCTCCATGTCATGGGGTGAAGGGGAGCCCTATTGCTTCAAAAATAAATGGCTTCTTTTTGAAGTCACTTTGACTTTATGAAGAAATTATTCACGTTAAAGGACTGAACCCTAACAGAAATAATTTATTTATGAAGGTAGAGTGACTTCAAAAAGGAACTATTTCTTTTTGAAGTCATAGGGATCCTTCCACCCCATAACATGGAGGCCTCCAGGCTGGAGGCTCCCATGTCATGGGGTGGCGGGAGCCCTCAGACTTAATGAAAAAATAGTTTCCTTTTGTGGTCACTCTGTCTTCATAAAGAAATTAATAATGTTACGCTGTAACAGAAATGATTTATTTATGAAGGCAGAGTGACTTCAAAAATAAACTATTCCTTTTTTTTGTTTTAGTCCAAGGGGGGCCCCTGCCTGGACATCTGGTGGTGGGGGCCCCAGCACCGCGCGGGTTGCTTGGCCCTGCATTGCTCCAGTGATGTTATTTCCTTCTTGACACTTATTGTTATCTCCATTTTGATTGTGCGCTAACTGGCTTCTTTTCTCTTGTCATGTTTTCACTGTCAATGGCATGCATTGTTAGGTAAGATTTATTATGCTTTTCTCTGCAATTAGCCTTACTCATGAGCAGGTGGTGGGCAAAGAATCCTCTGCTACCTGTCACTGAGCTGTCAGTGACCTGGATTTGTCCTATTCAGTTTATTTCTACTTGCATAAAGAGGCCTGGTTTTCAAGTAGTTGGTAGAGAAAATAATTTCCCTGGAAAGTGAAGTCAATATATATTATTTCTTGGTTTAATAACACACAATTTAACATTTGAAAATATATACCTGAAAGGCAAATGGAACATGTCAAATGCAATGATAATCTCTGAAGGGCTGCTAGGGGGTGGGATAACGTCAGTCGAACAGCGTAATCGCATGATTACGGTAGGACCAAGCACACCTCTGACACCTTAATTGCCACAGATACATCTGAAGCCCTGTTGAATTGAAGGCATAGATTAGTTGTAATACGAAAATCATTTAACAGGAATGGTTAATGTGTTTTCAGCTTGATTAGAAATACAACTTATTTTTAGTATTATTATTTTCAATATCACCTGTAGGTGTTAGTGTCTAAAACATAACATATTTTCATTTTTCAAGCGCCAACAGCCCTCCCACATGCTCCATGGCCCAGAGACCCAGCCCCTACTCCCCCCTCCCACAGCCCGTCCTCGCCGCTTCTGATTGGTGTTCCAGGTCACGAGACCTGGAACACCACACTTGAAGCTCTACCGATGGCAGCCGGTTAAGGGCGTAGGCAAAGGGCACCTTCCTTGGGCACGTTACATCTCTGTTTGCCTGTTGCCTCAGCCCTGCTAGGCACCGCTCTTGCCATCTGCAATAACACACAGGTAGGGGACTTCGTCATTGAGATAGTATTGCATTTTGAATCTCACATTCTGCTCCACCACATTGCATCTTCTTCCCACAGTACTTCCTGTGTGGGTTGGTTTGCATTTGAATCTTGCTAGTGCTTTGTCCCATCACTTTGCGTCTTCTTCTCACAGTGCTTCCTGGGTTTGGTTAGTTTGCATTTTGAATCTCGCTAGAGCAGTGTACCACCACTTTGCGTCTTATTCCCAAAATGCTTCTTGGGTTGGTTTGGTTTGCATTTGGATCTCACTATTGCTGTGTCCCACCACTTTGCCTCTTCTTTCCTGGGTTGGTTTGCATTTTGAATATCGCTAGTGCTATGTCCCACTACTTTGCGACTTCTTCCCACAGTGCTTCTTGGATTGGGTTCGTTTTCATTTTGAATCTCGCTAGGATTGTGCTCCACCACACTGTGCTTTCTTCCTACAGTGCTTTCAGGTTTGGGCTTATTTGAATCTTTGAACCTCGCAAATGGTGTGTTCCACCACATCACACCTTCCTCCCACAGTGCTTCTTGGGTTTGTCTGCAGTTTGAAACTCGCTAGTGTTATGCCCTGACTGCATGACGTTTGTTTGCATATTTTAATTTCGCTAGTGTGTGTTCAAGCACATTGCGCTTTCTCACAATTGATTTCTGCCGTTGATCTGCACTGCCATACTTGCATTTTCCTCACTTAGGGTCCCGGGTTTGGGTCTCACAGTTGAATTACGTTGCTGTTTACACTACCATTCTTGAATTTTCCTCCCTTAGGTTCCCAGGGTGTGAATCTCACAATTTAGTCTTGTTGTCCTGCACTGCTGTGCTTGGATTTTCTCTCTCAGTTTACCGGGTGTGGGTTTCCCTTCAGTCCATCTCCTGGGGGAACTATTAATCACCCCTGATAGGTAAGTGGGGGCACTGGAGGAGTCAACAAGGTGGTATATAGCCCCCCACTGAATGCATCTCAGTCAGGCCTTATGATAAGCTCTGCAAGACCACATCTAACTAGATGTCAGCCTTGCTTCACTGGAATGTCAAGCACTCCATGACTATGGAACATATGCGTATCCTGGGTGGGTCATGGCCCATTCACCTCCATACATTTGCAATAAACACTGCGCGACTTCACCCACCTAAATACACATCACCACCTCCAATAGTATGCAGCTGAGTCCCACAAAACAAATTTGGTCCACCTGTTCATATAATCAATCTCCTTGAGTCTCTAACTCTCCTGCCAAGCTGCCAGGGCACCCATACTCTCTTCTTGTTATCCATGGGCTGCTACTAGGGTGCTTGCCACTCCTTACCTGCCATTGTGCTGGCTATAAAAAACACACATGCATTTTAGAAATCTTTCATTCACATCTCACATCTCGGACTATGGTCCTCCGAAGGGCGTTCATCTCCACAGCGCTTCAAGGCCATACCAATGGCAGTAGGCACTATACAAATGCAATATCACATACCATAACATGTTTCTATTCTGTAGCCAGTAGCACATCTACATGCATTAAAAGTGGGATGCCTGGGGGTGGGGAGGGTTCATAAAACAATACAGATGAATATGTTATTTGCAGAAAAGGACATAGGGCCTCATCACTAGTTCAGTGGTAATACAGTGGTTTAAAGTTACCGCCATGGTGTCTGGCAGAATTACTGCTACATCTCAAATCACAGGGAGCGCGCACACACCGTTGGTGGTAACTGTAATTCCATCAGGCAGAATGACCACTGTACATGGGTTTCAGATGGTAATTCCACCAAGATTCGGCAGAAATTATATGATATGATAAATCATTTATATCGTGCCTGTAGACAAATGTTTCTAGGCCCGACAAGACAAGGGATGGAAGACAGAGGGAGACAAACGATCTCGCTAGGCCTTGTGCCATTCAAATCGTGCAATTACGAGAACCAGAAGTGCAAGGGGAAAGAGAGGGGGGAAGTGCAAGGGAGAGGGGCGGGGAAAACAGGACAGCAATGCTCTGAGTAAGTGCAGCCAGGGCAGCACGGCTCTGGGTAGTGCAAAGAGAACAAGGGACTGTAGGGTTACAGTTACAGCCCCTAAGTGCGTGGTATGCCCAGAGCCAGTGCAAGGGTGACTGATTAAGAAAGAGCCTGGTACCCAGTGAGACTCTGAGGGCATCCAAACAACCAGTCAGTATAGCAGACAAGTAGGTCAGCAGGGGAGATAGAGAGAGAAAGCAGAGGAGAAGAGGAACGTTTTGAACTGCTTCCGGAACTTCATGTGGTCCGGCTGAAGTTTGAGGGGGGAAGGGTGGCTATTCCAGAGGGAGGTAACTGCAGAGGAGAGAGATCTACCCCCCACTCTCGTCCTGCAGAAGCATCTAACCCTTACAGAGCGAAGGGCTCAAGAAAGAAGGTATTTTGGAAGAGAGCGTTGGATGCAGTGCAGGCCCCAACCCCAGCAAGCCTTTTGGACAATGCACAGGGTCTTGAACTTGATCCTTGCAGCCACCGGGAGCCAGTGGAGAGATTTCAGGGCTGGAGCGATATGGTCCCTGGGCTTCAGGCCAAGCATAAATCTTGCAGTCCTGTGCTGGATTAGTTGCAGAGGGTGGAGAGTAGAGGTAGGCTGACTGAGGAAGAGGATGTTACAGTAGTCCAGCCTAGAGAGAACCAGGGCTCTGGAGATTGTGAGCTTCTGGGGGAGAGTGAGAAAGGGAAGAGTCCCTTTGTGGAGGTGAGCAGCTGAAAGCTGGTAGTGGGGCTTCTTGGCAACTTCCAAGATGTGAGCAGAGAAAGAGAGAGCGGAGTCGAAGATGACACCAAGGTTTTTTGCCTCACAGGAAGGTGAAGGAGGAGGGCCCAAGGCAGGCGGCCAGACTGAGAGAGGGAAAGCAGGGGCAGGGGTCCCATGAGAAGGATCTCCGTTTTACTAGCATTAAGGCTGGGATTGTTGGAGGCGCATCAAGCCTGAATCGCGGATAGACAGCCAGAAATGAGCGAGAGAGGACAGGAGGCTGAGGGGAGCCTGAATGAAAGCCGAGTGTCATCCGCATAACACTGAAAGTTAAAGTAGAAGGTAGAGATCAGGTGGGCCACAGGGGCCAAAGGGGCCAAGTAGAGGTTGAAAAATCAGGGTGAGAGGATATAGCCATGGGGCACGCCACAGGTAGAGAGAGAAGTGGCATTACAGTTCCCGACTGCATATTCAGTGCTAATTCTACCAGCAGAATTACAGCTGGTGGAATTACCGTCAACAGAATTACCGCCAGCAGAAATAACATCATCTCTGGAACAGGAAGCCTTGTGGCGGCCATCTTAAAAATTGCACTCCACTCTGAATCTCCCATTTCCTGTTGCCATGCAGAGACAAAACTTGTCACAATCGTGCCACAGGAAAAGGTGAAAGCTAAGGTGCCAGAGATGAGGTTGCAGAAACAGAATTTCACTGAGGCTGAACTCCAGGTGCTGGTTGTTGATATTGTACTGCCAGGCTTGGGAGCTGTATGGGAGCAGACAGCGCAGGACCTCTGGCCAGTGGAAGGCTGCCATCTAGCCCACCATCAGGGACAAGATTGTGGCAGTGGGCTTTGTCCCACGGGACAGTGTATATCGCAGTGAGAGTTGGAATGACCTTACGGCTATGGTCTGCAGCCTCATTGCCAGGCACAGGAGAGACCTCAGCAACATCAGGTGGGACAGTGGAACCACCTGCCCTGTCTCCATGGGAGGAGAATGCCAGCTCCATCCTCCACATGAAAGGAATAGAGAGAATCGGCAGCATGGAAGTTGGAGCAAGCAGCCAAGCCGATGGCAGTGCCCACTCCCATGTGGATGCACTAGCCAAAAGTATGCTTCCTCCAATGTAGCACAATTGGCAGGGGGAAGGGCAACTTCATGGGAATCAGTACAAAGGCACAGTGACTATATGCATGTGTCAGGTCTGTCTGGTTTTACTGTCTTTTCTTCTTCGCTCTCACCTGAGGAAGATCTAGAGTGGTCTGAATCGGATGGCCCTGTAGCAGGTTCTGACTTTTTGCTTCAGGAAGAACCCTTCTTCAAAGAGATAGGGTCTGTTCCGGGAGGTAGCCACTATGTCCTGAAGAAGTCTAAACTATAGGACAAAGTGGCTACTCACCCGCGGTAGCAGCCCAAGAAATAGGGGAAAAGCCTTAGGCACAAAAACCATTCTAGATGGTAGCTTGTCAAGCTGAATGATCTGTGGATTGGTAAGGCAGGTATCAAACGGTAGAGTGAAAGCAAGGTCCACACAGGAGCTGCATAAAGTGACAAATCCACAATCAAAGGAAACTAAGTAAATAGAGCGAGTGAATGCATAGAGAGCAATGCACATAAAAGGAGCTGGAAAGCAGAGGTGCGAGGCACGCTGGAGCACTGACACCGAAAGAGAAGGCAGGTGGAGGCAGGAAGGAACAAGAACAGGAATGGGGGAAAGTACGAATGAAATGAGCGGCTTCCCAGGGGAACGGAGAAGCTGGGTTGCAACGCGCAGACTGCAGGGGAACTGCAACTGATAAACACGACGGTGACCATATTGGATATAGACTAGACCGCACATACAGGACAAAGACGAAATGTAATGGAAGATACTAATGGCGGCGTGTCCACCTGTTCCAATGTCTCAGAAAAGGAGTGCTCATGACAGGATGTGCCAGGGAAGGTGGGATAATGTTGTAATGCACATGCACTTTAGGGTAAATATGCACGTGAAGCCATGGAACCATGAGAAGCACCTACGTGTGCTGTGCTGATCCATGTTGCCAAGGTAACCCCCTGCGTCACCACAACAAGAAGCAATATTGGCAGGCCAACCGGCAATGTGCACATGCATGCACTGTGTACAACCTCAGCATACACTACTACAACCTAGCAGTAGCTGTACTCATTAGCCTCACAGCAACCATGTCCATCATAAAAAATGTGTGTAGGAAGATCACACTTCATGTTTTATGAGTGTCTTGCTAGCACACTTGCTAAATGATGAAACTAAATGAAATTTTATTTATACCGCGCTCGTACACAAGTGTTTCAGAGCACGACCAGGCAAAAAGGGAGGGGTACAAAGGAGAACAAAAAAAAGAAAACAGCGATCTAACTAGGCCCAGTGACATTTAAGAAAGTGCAAGTGCATGGAAAAGGGAAAAGGGGGAAAGTGCATGGAAGGGGGGAGTGGAAAGTGCGGAGCAGAGGAGAGAAACAGAATAAATATTAAATAAAACAAACAAATAAATTAATGCGATAAACCATGGTAGTGCAGCCAGCAAGTGGCAGGTGAAAGTTAGTCAGATAAAGTATATCTGATAAGTGCAGAAGGAGGGGAGGGGGACTCTATGGGTTCTGTATACAGAAACCTAGTGCATGGGGTGGCCTGGAGGCAGTGCAGGAGGGTGGCAGGGTGAGCAGGTACCTGGACCGGAATGACAGAGGGTGGCCAGGTGCACGATGCCAAGAGAAGAAACAAATCAACAGGGAAGAAGGGGGCAAAGGCAGAGGCAAAGAGGAAGGTCTTGAGGTGCTTCCGGATCCGGAGATGGCTTTCCTCAAGTTTCAATGTGGCCGGGATGCTGTTGCAAAGGGAGGCACCAGCCAAAGACAGAGATCTACCCCCAGCTCGTATGCATGATGAGTGACTGAATGTCATTACGCACCTAACAGGTACACAGTTGACTGAGGCAGAAGGGGCAGAGGCCTCCACCTCCCAGGAGACCTCCACAGCTGGCAGTGCATCCACCTCCACCACAGCACAAGCCAGCCATGGGAGTAGCAGGAGGAAGAGCAGGAGAGAGGCACCAAGGCAACATGAGACTAGCACACAGTCAGCCATGCTAGGTTTGGAGACACCCACTGTCCCTGCATCTGTTCCCAGTGGCCCCTCCACGAGCTATGCAGGTGGCACAGAAAGCACTGCATATGCTGCTACAGGTGCTGCACCTGTGGCAGCCACACCACAGCTGGCATGTAATCAAATAGGTACACAGGATCCTATTTATATGTACCACATCTTACTCCACCAATAGGAACATAGATTATATTATAAAAGAAGGATAAGATGGTAAACTTTCTCTACTTCACCCCTCCTTCTCCCCCAACAATTAGACACCTCTGACAGATTCTCCGGCACTACAGGTCTTGACAACATAGACTGCGTGCAACATTCCAAATTTCAAAAAACATTTTTGTTTAATACAGAATATTTAAATTAAAACATAAGATACTACCCACACCTAACACAGTGTACAAAACTACCACTAAAACCTACAAAATCTAAAAAGCTAAATTTCAAATAAACCACTTACAAATGGACACAGACGAAATCACATATCACAGTACATAGAAAAAACCTAAATGTGTCACTAAAACAACATATAATCCCAACATGTTTCTGTTCTTTAAAGCCCCTGTCGGGCGTACATTCTTCAGGGGAACCTTTAAAACATCCACTATTCTTCTCAACACCGTGTTGAATGGGTAGTTTCAGGCAACCAGCCTGCAAAGAAGGGAAACAGAGGAAACTAATCAGATACCTAGGGGAGGGGGTATTACCAAATGTAAAAGTGGAGTTGACTCAGTCAAGAGAACAATTCCACAAAAAGGTTTAGAAATTAAACCAATTAGATTTACCTTAATGTGGTGAATCTTCAACGCACGTCTGTAAATGACAGATAGGCTAATTTTTCTTCATTGAAAAACCAAGATACTTCAAAAGGCGTCTCAATCCGCCGAAAATATCGTCACACCTAGAAAGGACACATCACACTACCAATGAGCCATTTTTTGCAATGCTGTGTCGATTTCTTTTGAATGGTTTTGCGCCCTCCAGTGCACTTTCTTCTCAACACTGCTTCCCTTTGTTGTTGGGTGGTTTGATGCAAAGATGGCCGCTAGTTTTTTTCCTACCGGCTAGTACCTAACTGAAGAGTGTAGTCCTTCCTTAGTGTTCACTAGGAAGATTGCATGTAAAAGATGGCCGCTGTATTTTCTTGCCGGCTAGTATTTAATCGAAAAGTATAGTCCTTTCTTAGTGTTTACTAGGAAGTGGTGAGCGTTTGGCTGCACTTGCTGAAAACACATGCTGGTGCTGCACGGTCTTCTTTCAAACCCCGCGAGTCATTAGCGAGGAGTTTGTTTCTCCTAATCTAGAGGTGTTGTTCTTGAACTTTAGTAGCTACATTACTTTTAGTGATGTTGGTGGCTATTATCCCTTTTCCGCAGTTTTTTATTTACTGAACGTTGAGGTGTTGTGTACTATCTCTCACTACTTGGTCACGTTCAGCATGTTTTTACACATTTAATGGCTGTGAAGACCGCTGGTGTATGACACTACTGTTTGGAAGCATGAGCTCTAATGCATGACCTAGGCTGGGCTTGAAATGGTTTCTTTTCTTCCCTTTTTGACACATTTGGGAGCCGTGGTGTATCGGTGCATTTTAATGCTCTTTGAGATGGTTGGTGACCGCCCTTCTTATATTACAGATTGGTTCTGCGTCCTCTTTTGTAATCATCTGCAGACTTGGTTGTCATTACAAGGGATTTCCTCCCCTTGCCCCACGTTGTGGGTGGCTTCACTTGCGTGAAGGTAATTTTCATTTAATATATCCTGAACAATTCATGACTGTTGTCCTGTAGTGATCTGTGGCTCATTGGTAGTGTGATGTGTCCTTTCTAGGTGTGACGATATTTTCGGCGGATTGAGACGCCTTTTGAAGTATCTTGGTTTTTCAATTAAGAAAAATTAGCCTATCTGTCATTTACAGACGTGCGTTGAAGATTCACCACATTAAGGTAAATCTAATTGGTTTAATTTCTAAACCTTTTTGTGGAATTGTTCTCTTGACTGAGTCAACTCCACTTTTACATTTGGTAATACCCCCTCCCCTGGGTATCTGATTAGTTTCCTCTGTTTCCCTTCTTTGCAGGCTGGTTGCCTGAAACTACCCATTCAACACAGTGTTGAGAAGAATAGTGGATGTTTTAAAGGTTCCCCTGAAGAATGTTTGCCCGAAAGGGGCTTTAAAGAACAGAAACATGTTGGGATTATATGTTGTTTTAGTGACACATTTAGGTTTTTTCTATGTACTGTGATATGTGATTTCGTCTGTGTCCATTTGTAAGTGGTTTATTTGAAATTTAGCTTTTTAGATTTTGTAGGTTTTAGTGGTAGTTTTGTACACTGTGTTAGGTGTGGGTAGTATCTTATGTTTTAATCTAAATATTCTGTATTAAACAAAAATGTTTTTTGAAATTTGGAATGTTGCACGCAGTCTATGTTGTCAAGACCTGTAGTGCCGGAGAATCTGTCAGAGGTGTCTAATCGTTGGGGGAGAAGGAGGGGTGGAAGTAGAGAAAGTTTACCATCTTATCCTTCTTTTATAATATACACCACAGCTGGCCCCATTGGAGATCTCAAGGGGCAAGTTGGTGCCATTCACACACCTGCATCCACGCATCTTTCCCCTGACACCCTCTCATCACCTTTGCCAGAGGCATCACATGGCTCTTCAGATGAGGAGGAGGTGGAGGAGGAGGAGGAAGACACAGCTTCAGGTCACCCTGCTTCAGACCTGGCCCTTGCCAGAGCTCACAGCCTGTGCCACACCACTCACTGGCTGCAATCTGTCTGAGGCTGGATGCCATGGAGCAGCGGCAGGTGTCCATTGAAAAAACTTGAAGGGCAGCAGGTGCAGCACATGCAGGCCATCAGGGACAATGTCCAATGATCATCCAAGTGGATTTCCAGATCCCTGGACCACCAGTGCTAGCAGCTCTCCCAATCTACTGCTGCCATCACCACTGTTGGGCAGGGGATGACGGAGCACACTGAGGGAATGTTGGCCTTTGCTGAGTCACTACATTCCTGCATGCTCCTGACATTGCATCACATCCGGGAGGCAGGAGTCTGAGACCTCCACCTTTGTCACCCCCACAGAGGGATCACTGCCTAGCACCGCAAGGCAAAGCCCCTTGAGCCATCTGACCCCAACAGTGGCCAAGCAGGCTGACAAGGGTAAGAGGCCATGGAAGTGACATGTCATGACACTATTTTCATAGGCACAAAGAAGGTGCAAGGGCATGGGTGGTGGGGATGGTATGTTGGGTGGGCGGAGGTGGGTGGGGAGAGGTGTTGGGGATGGTGTCTTGGGGATGGGGAGGATATTGGGGAGTGAAGTTGGGGATTGTGTCTTGGGGTTGGGGAGGTCGGTGGGGAGGGGTGTTGGGGATGGTGTTTAGGGTATGAGTAGGTGTGTGGGTAGGGTTGTTGGCGAAGTATGTTTTTGACACTTCACCATTAAATACCATTTCACTTAAAGCAATGCAAGGGCAATCCTTTTTGTGTTAATTTGATGTATTACATACATCACTATATACAAAGGTATCGATGTGTTCAGAAATAATTGGGACAAAAAGGATTGTCCAGCAAGGCTGTCTCACTTTTTCATCTTTGCCCAGTCTATAAAAGGAATAACATATATTTGGGTAACATACACATTCATTGCTAAAACTGTTGTGAAGCTGCTGGTAATTCCTGTAATGCAGAGAAGTGTACTGCTACTGCCAGGTAGCCTTTTGACAGTAGTGGGTTTTATTGGAACAGAGTGCAGGAGTGTATGTGCGTGGCTGGTTAAACAGTGGCACACCCAGATACCAATAAAAAATATGATATTTTACATAATGTGTCTGCTCGCTCATGTCATTCTAGCTAAGTCCCTGTGACAGTCAGGGCTCATGTGACCTCTGCCTCCAGAGGAGAGAAAAAAAGAGTGAGGAATGGGGCACTAGGGTGACCTATGCATGTGCTGAGACCCTCTAGTATGTGTGTTTCACACTTCAATGGTTGCATCTGAGCTAAATGCCTTCATACATCCCCATTTAGCAATCTAATCTTCCAAAACAACAAACTGAATAACCAAGTAAAACTCCCTTCTTTTCAAACTGCTTAGCGTATTTCCATAATGTCTGTCTGTAAGACATTCGAAAAAAGTTTAATTTATTTGTAGCACTTTCTTTTTTTGTCACATCAGAGACATGACAACCTGCATGCTCCTTTCAAACACTGACTAGAAGACTCTACGTATAACACAGCTTCCTTTGTTATATGTCTTCAAAAATGAAGCTAGCTTTTTCTTTGGGTCTCATAGCAATTAGTATCCTAGTACAATGGAAAGGGGAATTTTGTTGAATTGTGTTTTTTTAAATTATTTAGTTCAAAGTATACAATAGAATTTAAAAGCTCAAACGTTGTCCTAATCTGTGGCAGCATGCGAAAGAAAAGTGTGCATAAAATACATATAACACCTTTAGTTTGTAGTGAACCCGGCTTTAGGCCCACCTGTATGTGGTGAGTGCCATTCCTGTCACAAATCCTGGCTACATCACTGGCCCCTCATGCTCTACATTATAGTGTTTACACTGTTTAAATAAAATGAATCCCACATATTAACCCAAGATGCTCCTATAATGTGTGATACACTTCCAACTGGTCACATTGGATTGGAGTACCCAAGGGACACACAGCCCCATACACATAATAAACACAGATTTATTTCCATCTTTGAACCCCATAAATGAAATAGAGCTGAGCTGGCCAATGTCAGAGGACATATTTGTGGTTTAGCATAACATATGCACCCATAGTGTTAGAATATAAGAACAATATGCATCTTTCTTAGCCCTAAACTAATTACTTTTTCATGATTGAAATCCGTTCCTTCAGTAATATTCAAAATGGAATCGCATTTGTCAGTCATTGGGTACAAATAAAATAGGAATGTGTTCATGGCTTCCTCTGTTAGTCATTACAAGAAAAGGCTGGGTCCGTGGAGAGGGCATGTATCAGTCGCGTGGCCTTTACCGATAAACCTAGGTTAAATAACATTTAGGATAGGTCCATCCAGTCTGCAAAGTAAGTTAAGCTGTTCCAATATGGCTCTATTCTCTTCTTTAAATGCTATGTAAGTACTACACCAAGCAGAGATTAGTTACACATTGAGTGATAGTGTTCAACGCTTCCACTTTGTAAAACGCACAAAAGGTATCTTTTTAAGGTTATACAAATATGGTGACCATTGTTGGAACATATGGCAAGTGGATTCTGTATTTAAGACTTCAAACAGAAGTCACCGTCCGTGAACTGACCGAAAGAGTTTGTCAATAAAGCCATAAGTAAAGTGGAAACTCATAATAACTGTTGAATATGTCATTTGTTCTGCCTTCTGGGGATTAGGGCATTATTATGTATGTAGTCTGAACATATTTGTGTTGTTATCTCTTGTAAATGAATAACAAATTACCTATGTTGATGCAGTCTTCCTCTTTTGTATAAAGGGAGAAGCCGTGTACTAGTCAAGTACTTCACATCTCCACCCTCCATGAAATATTGGTAGTGGAAGAACCTGAAATCCTCTCAAGTGTATGATATGTGCAAAATAAATCGTACCTTGTCATTTTGAAACTCTGTCTCAGATACTCTACTTTGTTTGAATCTGCCGTATGGACTGCTTGGTTTCGGGGATCCCTGAATCATATTTATTCGCAGCTGACACTAGCCTCCATCGGCAGACTTCGCTCCATAGACGCCCTCTCCCGGCTAGGGCTGCTACGAATTGTCCATGATATTTCGCCCAGAGCAACTGAGACAGAACTTTGTTAGTAAGTATAGCTGTTTGGCAGGTAAGACTTGGTTGGTGGGGTTAAACTGAAGATGTTTGCAAAAACCTTCTTTTGCCAGGGAAAAATAGGAAGGTTTTATGGGGCCTGGTCCCAGTAAACTTCGTAAATGTTGGTCCGTACGTTGTTGCTTTTGCTCTGTGAACGACTTAGAATTTGGTCAGCCTGCACCCCCAGAAGTTACCCCGGCATACAGGATGTATGTCAAATACGGGTTAGAGGCGATTGTATTTAACAGCTCATGACACAAACAGACTAAAGATATGTCTAGTTTACGATGGCCAGAAAATGGTTCTTTTGATGTATCCATAATTCAGCATTTAGAATCTGTATTATTAAAGAATAAGGCTAGACCCTCCACCTTTGATGTTATTCGCGATTGGTGCAAAGAAGCCATGCAGAAGATCAAACGTGAACAGAAATGTGCTCGAAGACACATTAAACAGGCCGATAAAGCTTTGGTTCATGATCAATAAAAATATCAGCAAAATAATAGAGAAATATACATAGATTGTCAGTTACAAAGAACAGGAATTTATCCCCTTACACCTATTACTACCCAGGATCCCGTAATAGAATAGATCCTTAATAACCATCGATAACATCTCCTTCCCTCTGTACCCCCTCCTCAGTATATTCAACTACAGAATACATTAGTATTAGGGCTCCTGGGCCTCAACTCCCTCCCACTCTCCCGTATCTCCAAAACCCCCCCCTCTATCAGAAGAAGATGATATATCAGATGCGAGCATAAATCCTCCTAGTAAGTATATATATGGCCCAATGACTAAATAAAAGGCAAGTAAATTAGAACCTTTTATTAGGAATACATGAGCCGCTTTAATGCCTACCCAACAAAGGAAGTTGATCGAGCAGACTGTTCGGTTAGTATTGAGCGGAGTCAGACAAAATGTGGTTGATGAAGTACTTGAAAACCAAAGTCCAGAACGACTAGTTTTGTTCGAATGTTTGGGTGACGAGATTCGAATCCAGTGGGAACAGAAATTGCCTGCAGCAGTTCCTAGGGAATTGCAAGATTTAAATTTAGCTGCCTTCTCTTGTCGTACAGAGAAGGATGTCTTGTCACACGTCAAAGGACTTTGGGAGATATTGGATGAAATGAAAGGACTAGAGAAAGCTCGATATGGTTTAGAAACTGAAACAAATACTTCTGAATATGCCCAACAGCCTGTAATTAACACAACATGTAAAGAAGCTCGTGTGTCGGATGAAGAATTCAGTTAAATACACTACCGCTCTAATATGGGCCACCACTTTGACCCCTCTTTCAGTCATTTGCAGTACCTTTTGTCAGTATGTTCCCCAGATGCCGATCCATGCTATGAAAGTAATGTTGGATGCAATTATACAACAGAATGAGGAAGGCAAGTTAGAGAAATCTGCAGAGTTGCAACACTTGACACTTTTAATACATAATGCATCCATAATGACTATCCCAGAGCAACTCATTCACTTAACGGCACTTTTAAAATTAAGAAAACCACCTAGTTGCCAGCTCCCTATGTGGGAGGTGCCGCCTGTTCATATACCATAGCAGGCTACACTTGATGCTCAAGGAAGTCCTGTCCTTGATAGTGAAGGGAAGCCTTTTATGGAGTACACTAAATATGATACCCAATTTGTTCACATACCCTTTTCTAGGCAATAATTAAATGCATTAAAACAGACCATCCCTTATATTAGGAAAAATCCTACTGGGTTTTTATAAAGCATTTGAGGCTGTTTTAAATACCGCTGTCTTCACTAGTAGGGATTTGGAAACTTTGTTCTCAGTAATTTTGCCATCAGATATTTGGACACCAATTCGATATCTCACTGATAATTGGGATTAGCTGGCCATGGTGTGCAGTCATAATGTTGAAAAAATAATATCGAATTGCAAAAATGTCTAAACAATAATGTTTTTAATTTACATGTTTTTTTTGGGTTCCGGGGGTAAAAAAATGGGTACAAAATAAAATAAAAAAAGGGGGGGTTGTAGGGGAACCCCCCCATTTCGAACAAAAAACAACCAAAAAAATAAATTCGACATTTATTTTTTCGATTTTTTGTTTTAGACATTATGACTTTCGATATTATTTAATTCGACTTTATGACTATAAACCGCTGGCCGCATGTGTCCAGAATAAAATGGAAGGGGTAACAGAATATTTTTATACATTTGAGCAAGTATTTATTTATTTTTCAGGACATTAAATGACTACCCCAGCAGGGAAACCATTATTTGTAGATAAAATAATCTGACAATGGTTACCTAAATTAGCGTTCTTATAACGCAATCTGAGAGTGCTTGGCAGACTAAGACTCTGTCAGACATTTTGCACATGGCTCAATAGTATGAGAATAGAGTAAATGTGGAAAAGGAGAAAGCAGAAAAGAAGAGAGTGGACCTCAAGACAAGAGTGTTAATACAGCAAGTACAACAGGGAATTAGGAGAGGGCCATTTATTGGCTCAAGAGGGAGAGGTATTGGTCCATGTGTACAATTTTTACCACCAAGTCCTAATCGGTGTGCATATTGCAGACAGGAGGGCACCTGGAGGGCACAGTGCCCAGCCTTGTTGAATAAGGGAAGTGGAATGTATCAAAGAAGGGGAAGAGGATGTCAGGGAGGACAGGTACGAAGTAGGGGTGGATGGGTACCACCTATGTCGATGATTGGCTCTGTGCCAACTACTACAGTCCCCAGGGTTTGCTGGAGCACCTGTAGATAGTAAAGTATCAGCTGCAGTGCCTGCCCTTTTAGGACCAGCAGCTAGTGAGATACCATTCTTATTAACTACACAGTGTGGAGAACATTTGTTGGGGTTACATTTGTTAAAAAAGTTGTGTGCTACTATTTGTGTACACCAGATGGAGTGCAGATTACAGTATGTCTGTCAAAAATGAATTTGTTTTGCACAAAACCTTTGCAGCCCGAATTTGATAACATCCATGATACTTTATGGGCAGTATCGGATAATGACGTTGGTCCTATGGATATTTCCCCAGTAAAAATACAAATTCAAGAGGGGACAATTTATCTGCATATTCCTCAGTAGAAGGTATCGCCTGAAGGTTATTCAGCCCTAGAAACAATTGTCTCAGACTTAGTAAGACAAGGGATTGTAGAAGAAATAACAGGGAGCATGTGTAATAGTCCCATTTTACCTGTTTTTAAAAAAGGGGACACAGGTCTGTCATATTGTCTTGTTATTGATTTAAGAGCAATTAATATGATTGTAGGGCCTCCGTTTCCAATAGTTTCAGACATTACTACCATTCTTACCATGATACCGCCATTTGCACAATATTTTTCTGTAATCGACTTAAAAAATGAATTTTTTAGTATACCATAACATCCAGAAAGCAGATTCTTGTTTGCTTTCTCCCTTGGTGGGAGAGTGTATAATTTCACTAGAATACCACAGGGTTATACAGAAAGCCCACGCATATACAGTAGGGCACTTAAGGAGCAGTTGGATTCCTTGAAATTGCCTGAATATGTTACATTGATTCAATATATTGATGATTTGCTTACAGCAGCTCCTATGGAGGAACTCTGTAAGCATGCAACTATATTGTTATTGTCATATCTAGCCTGCCATGGTCATAAAGCATATTTGAAGAAATGTCAGTATTGTAGACAGGAGGTAGCATATCTTGGGTACCTCCTGTCTAAGGAGGTAGGAACCTGGCACCCAATAGAATACAAATGATTTCTAAAATGCCACAACCAAAAAGGCAAAAACAAGTTAGAGCACTTATAGGCGCTGCCTCCTATTGTAGACAATGTATACCCAATTTTTTGCTTATTGTCAAACCTTTGATACAACTCACGACGAATCATGTACAGGATCCATTGCCATGGACTGTTGAATATCAAGAGGCATTTGTTTTGCTGCACACAGCACTTTGTTCTGCTCTCGTTTTAGGGACTTTGGATTATAACAAAGAATTTGTTTTGTTTTTCATGAAATTGATGGATGTGCTTTCGCTGTTTTGACACAGGGACATGGAGGAAGGAATAGACTGTGTTTAGGTCACTCTTTAACCGTGGTGATACCTCACTCGGTCGATATCCTTTTAAATAGGACTCAGACCCAATATATGACTAAGGCCCGATTTAGCAGATATGAATTGATATTGTTTGCCCCACATATCAAAATTAAGCGCTGCAACAAACTCAAACTCGCTGAATTATTACCCATACCAAATCAGGGTATCAGGGATATTGAGGCAGCTGACCATAATTGTATCTTCATAACTGAGGAAGACACCAAGGGCCAAATTGATTTATGAGATACACCCCATCCGCAGGCGGAAGGAGAATTATTTTGTGCGGATCATGTTTTAAAATGCCTAATGGAACTACAACTGCAGACTATGCGGATACTACTTTAAAAACCATAGTAGAAACTAAACAAATACACTTTAATTCAACACAAGCAGCAGAAATCATAGCTTTGACTCGTGCTTGTGAATTATCAGAAAATCTTTCTGTAAATATTTTTACTGACAGTACACTTTCGGAGTAGCACATAATTTCGTAAAACTATGGGTGGAAAGGGGATTTTTGACTTTGCATGGAACTAAGATACAGCATGGTTCCTTAATATTATGACTGTTGTCATCTATAACGCTACCAAAGAAACAAGCAATAGTTAAAAGTGCTGCCCATCAGAAAATAGTGACTTAAATTAAAAAAGGAAATTATTTTGCTGACTCCATAGCTAAGCAAACAGCGTTAGATTTGCCTTGGGTTGTATAATGCTGAGAATATTAGAAGGGCTCAGGACTTAGGATGTATGGAGGAAACCTCTGTCAGCATTAAAGAGATACAAGCAATGGCCACTTAAGAGGAAATCAAGGGTTGAGAAGACAGCTCTGCTATGCAGGATAAAGAAGGGTGCTACCTACAGTGGATGCTACCTAATGCTTATGTGCCCCAGGTTGTGTGTATGACCCATGGACCTGCCCACATACATGCTAAAGCTATTTGTAAACAATTGAAAAAGGTTTGGTGTAATTCATTGATTACTGCAACATCTGAGAATGTGGTTAGTAACTGTGTAATAACTCTATGCCATAATGTAGCTCGAGGGACTACAGACTCTGCACGAAATTTTGACGCTCCTACCTTTCCATTTAAAGTAAGTGTTGCATTTTGTCTTTATTGAATTAGAAAGATGCAATTATTTGAAATATGTGTTAGTAGTAATCTGTGCCTTTAGCAAATGTGTAGAGACTTTTCCCTTGAAAGATAATACTGCCATCACCACTGCGAAAGTTATGTTGAAAGAGTATTTTCCCAGGTTTGGATTATCGAGGGTAATTTGGTCTGATAATGGCCCACACTTTATTGTAGAAGTAGTACGAAAAGTGTGTAATGGATTGCAGATCAAAAAGACATTTCACACAGCTAACCATCCCCAAAGTGCTGGGGTAATTGAGCACCACAATGGAATTTTAAAGACGAATATAGCTAAAATATGTGAGCACATAGGACTTAAATGGCCAGATGCTTTACCTGTAGCATTGCTCTCTATGAGGACTACAGTTGCGTCCAAATCAGGGCTATCCCCTTATGAAATTGTTATGGGCAGACTAGCTAATGTTTGGGGTACTCCAAGACCACGATCATTGAAAGACATTGAGCACCCACTGCTTGTTGATGATTGTATAAAATTGACTAAACAATTGCCTTCTATCCACCAGCAGGTGAAGGGTAGCTTACCAGCCAAAAATGTACTACGAGAAGGACATCGGGTGAAGCCTGGAAACCTGGTGATGGTCAAAAACTTTCAGCGAAGCACCTCATTGGAACCACGTTGGTTAGGACCATACCAGGTGTTATTGGCCACCCAAATGGCAGTTCGAGTAGAGGGGAAATGGCATTCGATTCACAATGCTCAAATTAAATTGGTTCCTTTGCCCTCACCCTCTGATGAACATCATCCTCTTTCATCTGAAATAAAGGATTCTTGCACTCGTGTGAGTTTGTCAAAATTTGAGATAAGGTCTTCAATACAGATACCCATCTTGTTCAAAGATCATACTATCCCAGGAGCAGCTAGATACAATTTAAGACCCAGAAAGGAATAGGAGTGCCCACTGGAGACCTACAAAGTTCAGGTCTGGGTTTGATATTGTGGTCAACCTTGCACCGACGCGAAATCAGCGTGTCCTGATCCCTGTGCACACCAGGAGGTAACAGGGTATAAAAGGACTGAAGAAGAATCTGCATTATGGAGTTGCATCCATTTGGCGATCAGGCTCAAATGAAAAACAAGGATTTGACTTTACCTTCTCGCTCACAAAAACTATGGACAAAGGAAGATCGGATAGTAATGTTGACATTTTACACAATTTTAGTAGTATGACGTTCTGCCTTCTTCTGGTTCCTTGAACATGATTCTGGGCATCTTTTAAAAACACTTCTTCCTAATGACACTAAAGCTACGACCAAGCTCCCTTTTACCCCTCATGCCTTAACACATACTCATCACCCTTGGATGTGTTTCAAAGATATGGGTACCATAATAATTAATATGCACAGGTTTTGGATAAAGTTCAAAAAGCCATTAATAGAACAACTTGTTGGCTTTTTTCACATGTTCTGCAGAATGGAGATGACGTAGGGATACCCTATCATGCAGTCCCAGTTAATAGATCAATATTGTGTGCTGTACTTTCTTTATCTCATAGTAGCTTGATAAATGATTGGCACAAGCTCCTCCTGGAAGGATAATGCTTAACACTACTATTAAAAATCCTGAAATATGTAATAACACCCTTAATAGTAATCGTTCAAGTCTTAATATGGTGTCTAAACTCCCCTGGAGATCCTATACTTCTTATATGAATGTTACATATCCTTTATTCCAGGTAACTCATAGGATACAAAAACCTCTTTTTGCTATAGGTAGGGATAACTATAATATGCAATCCTTTGATACTATTGTTGATTATACCAATTATACTAATTCCATACTTCCTTGTGGGAATTGGTATTATGTTTGTGAGGATGGGAAAGTATATAATTGGTTGAAGAGGGGTTGGACAGGCATATGTTATCTTGATAATATATTTACTGGAGTTTATGTGGCCTCCACAGATAATATATACCAGCGTGTACAATTTTAGAGAGGGAAAAGAGAAGTGGACCAGACTGATACTGATGCCCAGGTAGCAGCAGACTTTGGGAAAGGAATAATACCATTGTTGGTGGTGGCTCTTAACTCTAGAAGCATTCGTAGACTCAGTAGAGTGGTAGAAAGTATGTTGAATGAGACTGCAAATATATTTGTGAATTTAACAACTGAACAGAACGCTATTAGATTGTGGCACTTCAAAATAGGATGGTGTTGGTCATTCTCATGCTGTGAAAGGGGGGTTTGTAAATTAGTGGGCTCTTCTTGCTGTATTTACACACCTTATAGTGCTAGAAATATCTTTGATGCTATTGATCAATTACATATGTTGGGAGAAGCAGTGCATTGTGAGGTGGGACAGGTGAACAGCTGGTCCCAATGGGGTTTGAGTCTGCCAAAGGATTGGGGATGGAAATTACTGTCTATATTATTAGCAATCCTTTGGGTTAATGTTAGGTTGTTGTTGTCTCACTGTAGTCCTGTATATTGTTCCTATTTATCTCAGAGTTGTGTTAGGGTAGTAAAAAGAATTAAACCACTCCCCAAAACTAGTTATAGAATTAATACTATGATGATGGAAGAAATACAAATCCAGAATTTAATGGACATAGATATTGAAAGTCTAACTGATTTGGGTATAAAAGAAGTATCTTAAGCTACAAGGAGGGTTTGTTAGAATATAAGAATAATATGCATCTTTGTTAACCCTAAGCTAATTCCTTTTTCGCGATCAAAATCATGTTCTTTCAGTAATATTCAAAATGGAATTGTATTTGTTAGTCATTGAGTAGAAACAAAATAGGAATGTGTTCATGCTTCCTCTGTCAGTCATTACAAGGAAAGACTGGGTCCGTGGAGAGGGTATGCATCAGTCACCTGGCCTTCACCGATAAACCTAGGTTAAATAACAATAAGGATAGGTCCATCTATCCTGTGAAGTAAGTTAAGCTGTTCCACTATGGCTCTATTCTCTTAAATGCTATGTAAATACTGACTGCACCAAGCAGAGGTTAGTTACACATTGAGTCATAGTGTTCAGCCTTTTCCACTTTGTTAAATGCACGGAAGGTATCTTTTTAAGGTTGACCATTTTTGGAACATAGGGCAAGTGGATTCTGTATTTAAGGCCTCAAACGTAAGTCACTGTCCGTGAACAGGCCGAAAGAGTTTGCCATTAAAGCCATCAGTAAAGTGGAAACTCGCAATAACAATAATAACTGTTGAATATGCAATTTGTTCTGCCTCCTGGGGATTAGGGCATTATTTTGTTTGTAGTCTGAACATATTTGTGTTGTTATCTCTTGTAAATAAATAACAAATTACCTATGCTGATGCAGGCTTCACCTTTTGTATAAAGGGAGGAGCTGTGTACTGGTCGTGGAAGAACCTGAAGTCTGCTCGAGTGTACGATATGCATAAAATAAATCTTACCTTGTAATTTTGAAACTCTGTATCAGATACTCTAGTTTGTTTAAATTATAGTATTTATAAGTCTTAATAGACACTGTCATCTACAATGTGATTGAGCTCAGATTGAGGTCTACAGGTCAAAATCAAGTGAGGGCAACATTGAACTTGAATAATTCCCCCCTTGCCATACTATCCTACCAACCAATTGATTCCGAACTTGGCAATCAGGGTACCAATACATAAACCTGTGACCAATCAAGATGGAACCCCACCCATTGCTCCCCACTATGGAATTGTGATCAGGGCTTACTTCCCTGGCTGACCTACATTAGAACCTGGGATGATTAGGTAGGGTAATCACACGCTACTATCTAGGTGAGCAGCAGGAGTCATTCAAAGCATGCGAGTCACCCCCTTTTTCTAAGGGGGTGACACAAGGCAACACACCCTGACATCGTCAGTGAAGCAGAAGCCATGCTCAGAGTTCTTTAACTATTGGAGCATGGTAGGGTGTAGACATGGGTGCAACATTGTGAATCCCTCATGCTGTATGCGCTATGGTCTGCCTGGTCAGACACACACACACACAATCAATTAAGAAAAGACACTAACCAGTAAATTAGCTCAAATAAGCAGTACAGCTCTAGATTTATATTTATTGATTAAAGAAACAGATTTGGCAAATAGAGCATATGGGCATGGGGCAGTCCCTATGGGTAGTGCCTTACATCAATGAAGCATGTGGTGTGGTTGAACACACTGAATATAACAGATAATACATTACATTTGGGGGGAGATAACAACAGGGAGTATATGCAGTTTATACAGTAGAATGAATACCATTGCAAATCCTGCAACAAAAAAAACAAAAAATGTTCCAACTGTTGCAAATTCTAAAATTACAGGTACGAGGCAGTTTATCCGATCATTAACGCTGCCCAAAACTGCCACTGCTATAGCTCGTACGGCCATCGCTAACAAATATCGAAATGTGATAATACAAAAAGCGAGTCAAAGTCGGCAGGTACAAAACATGCCTATAGCGTACAAGCCCTGGGACAATTTAATCCTTTTGGCAAAACAGCAAAAGGATGTTGTATCTGATAACACTCAAAGGGAGCAGGATAGAACGGGTGCTAATAACGAACCAAATGCCACAGCTAACTCATTGTCGTGTCAGCAAACTAGTGATCTAAATCATACAGAGAGAAAATCATTGGGACAGATATCAGAACAAATGGAAAACTGAATTAGAGCAATCTTTAAAAAGAATCATTGCCCAGGCGAATATACAAGTGAATCCAGCATTAAATGTTACGAGTGGTGTAGTCCTAACACCCATGGTCAACACCGCAAGGCAATCTCATTTTCAGTCCCAACCGAAAGTAAGTTATGCAACTGAAGCTGGGTTTCGTACTCCATCGAGAGATTTGACCTCAAATTGTTTGATGATGCAGTGTCGCCCCCATCCCTTTTGCAGTTTTGACCTGAATAGACAATCAGTGGTGAATATATTTGCAGAGGTTTTAGCTCTTGAAGGGATATGCTGTGTGGCAGGCGAGAGATGACTTGTATGAACTGGGTTTCCTTCTGCTGAATCAGCTCCATTTGACCAACAACAGCTCCCTAACTTGAGAAATCGGTATGTTTCTAAACCTAATGTGTATCCGAAAAGCCAAAGTCGCAATTCACAGACAGACTTGGCAAGAACGGGTGGACAAATGTTGGATACCAGAGAAATGAGAGTGAATAACAACTAACTAGTCCAAAATTTGAATACCCTTTCCCTAGCCTCTTGGAACACAAGAGGCTTTAAGCATTTTACCAAATCCAAAGATAGTTTGCTGATGAGTTATGACATTCTGGCCTTTCAGGAAATATGGCTTTCCACCATCATTGTTTGGGATAACCATGTTGTACTATTGATTCCAGCTATTATGCCAGTCAGAGGTAGCCCCATGGCAGGTCTAATGGTAGCTATAAAAACATCTCTCAATATGCAAATTGAGCCTTGGTTCTCTCCGAATAGTTTTCTCCAGATGGTAAAGATAAAATTTAAGTCAACAAATATTGGTTTAATAAACATTTACTGGAACCATGTTGCAATAAATGATACTGGGCCTCATTAGGACCCAGGCGGTAAGGGGTTTACGCCGGCGTAAACCTTGCCGCCCCTTACCGCCTGAGTACGAGTTCCCTTAGCGCCATGGTGATTTTAACGCCTGCTTTTAGCAGGCGTTAAAATCCATGGCGCTAAGGGACCTTGTTGTTAATTACGCCACCGTAATTTACGGTGGCGTAATTAGCGCCTTCCCCACTCCCATTATGCCCTATGGGGCAAAAATGGGAATGGGGAAGGGTAAATGGGGATTGGGGACTTACCGCCCCGCCAAGGTCGGAATGGGGCGGTAAGTCCGCCAACCCCCATGGCGGAGTTGGCAGCTTAGCGCCATGGACCATGGTGCTAATAGCGCCATGGTCCTCGGCCAAGGTCCTAATGAGGGCCACTGACTTTTTCGATGCCATGGATGAATAACTAAAACTTACAATACTGGACCCAATTTGTGCTCATGTAATAATTACTGGTGACTTAAAACTAACATGCATAGCCCAAGTGGGGAAACCTCTGACTCCGACAGCTGTAAAATGGAATGCTTTCATGAATGAACGGCAGTTCCTAAAATTAAATGGAGCCAAAAAGGGTGACATGCCACCCCAGAGTACATGGCATAGAGGCACACAAACTGCAACAATTGATTACACCTTTGTTGACAGAGGACTGTTCACTTACATAACTGAATTCCAAATTATATCTCAGAAAATAAGCGGCCATGACATCCAATCTACAAAATGGTTGTGGCTTATAGAAACTAAAACATATGAATCTTCCCTAGCTCGTAACATGACGATGAACACCGCAAAAAATAGGTTCTATTGGACCCCTCTCTCTTTAGAGACTTTAAGCAGAAATTTAAATCGGTCTCTGAATAGTGATGTGCATCATGGCTCTATGTTCCCTTCTTATGTCGAAGAAATACAAATCTTTATAACTAAGAAAAACAACCCTAACAGAACAGGTTATAGGATTTTGCATACATATGACTATGAAGTTGCTCTCCATAAAACTCAACTTAGAGCTGATAAAAGAAAAATTCTAAAGGAAAATCCTCCCGATTGCTTGATCCAATTGAATGCTCTAAAATGTAAACATAAAAATTGGATAAGAGCAAGAAAGGCCATGATGTACCAACGTGATGCGGAGGCCATGCAAATGAGTTTACAAGCAAAGAGCTCGGCAAAAATATGGTCACACTTAAAATATACTCAAAATAAAATTAAAATGGTGAATCAAATAAATCCGATTCCTCAAGAAGTGTGGGCAGCCTTCTATAAGTCCTCATATGCCGATACAATAACTAGTAGGCGTGAGGACACTGTGGAGTGGACCAAAATAGAAGATCTTGTTTTTGACATTGATGACGTACTACTATTCATCTCAAAGTTATCTACATCTCGTGCTCCGGGTCGTGATGGGCTTTCCAATTTCATGATAAAAAAAAATCCCACTGCATGGGCTCAAATTGTAGTCACCATTTCCAAACAAATTATAATAACTCTGTGTATCCCTGACTCCTGGAGGAAATCCATCACTATACCCGTCCATAAAAAGGGGGACAATGAAAATCCAAGGAATTACTGACCTATATCTCTGTTGGATATACCGAGTAAAATATTTGCACGACTTCTACTAAGAGATCTCAATAAATGGCTGGATGGAACAGGAATTAGAGACCCAAACCAAACGGGCTTCATGCCAGGGATGGGGACAGCAGTTAACCTTCACATCCTGGAAGTCATAAAGAACCAAGAACAGCAGAAGGGTAGGCGGTTTATATGGCCTTTATTGACTTCCAGGCCGCTTTCGACTCAGTATGCAGGAAACTTCTGATAAACAAGTTGAAGGATGCAAAGTGTCCCAATTATCTCATATTCTGGGTGAATGAATTACACTCGCAAACCACAGTCCAAATTAGATTGGCTTTTGATGGTACGCTGTCAGACCCAATTGAAACGTTCCATGGGTTAAAACAAGGGTGTATACTAGCGAGCACCTTGTTCAATTTCTTCATGTCGGCGGTGCAGCAAGAGTTCATGAACACCAGATCTGATGCACCCCGCCTAGGAGGTCATACAGTCCCCTGGTTGTTCTATGCTGATGACCTTGTGTTGCTAGCTAAGACACCAGGGGGCCTCCAAGCCTTACTATCATGCTTGAGTACTTATGCCGACACAAATTTGTTGAAAATTAATCAAGACAAATGTAAAATCATGATACTTGATCCTAATAGGAAGAAGGCATTTAAATTCAAAGAGTGGTATGTACAAAATGTAAGTATTGGAATTGTTACTGAATACAAGTATTTGTGAATAACCATCAGTAATGACCAGCAGGATAAACCATATCAAAGAGAAGTTGAACATAAAGTTAACACAGGTATAGCCCAGACAAAAATAATACAGGCTAAATTTGGAAAATCTTCGATATTACCAGCCATTATATTTCACAAGCAAAAAGTTACACCTATAATAACTTATGGGGCTGAAACCAGAGATATTGGGCCTCATTACACGGACGGCGGTAAGGGTTAACGGTCACCGTTAATGGCAACGGTGACCGTTAACCCTTACCGCCGTACTACGAGGTCCCTTTGCGGGTTGGAGGATTTAACGCCTGCTTCTTGCAGGCGTTAAAATCCAACCCGCTAAGGGACCTCGGAGCTAATTACGGCACCGCAAAATTGCGGTGCCGTAATTAGCGCCTTCCCCATTTCCATAGAGCCCTATGGGGCAGAAATGGGAATGGGGAAGGGCAATGGCGGAAGAGGGATTTACCGCCCCTCCAACCTTGGAATGGGGAGGTAAATCCCCTTTCCGCCAAGGCGGTGCCGGTATTTTACCGGCATGAGCCATGGCGCTAATAGCGCCATGGCTCACCGCCTACCGTGTAATGAGGCCCATTGTCTCTGAGATTGCTTGAATAAAATTGGAACGTGGTTTTTTTAGGAAGAAAGTTTGTGATCTTCCAATGTCTATATCAATGTGTCTACTAAGACATGAAATGTGGCTATTATCCTTGTATGCAATATATTCATGGAAAGCTCTGACATTGTATCAGAAATACTTGATGGCTGTGAAAGAAAATGGTATAATGTACATTATGGGAAGATACATGTTGGAATCAATAAATCCCAACATTCTGAAATGGAGAAAATGGATAAAAGTATTAATGGAGATGTCCGGCATTAATGACGACCTCCTTATTAATAATCCCCAAAGGGCCAAAAAGAAACATTGGTTGTATGACTGGATACAAACCAGAGATGCATGCATGAAATTGAAATTGTTTAAACACCAAGCTTTTGCAATCAAAAAACTTCATGTAGTTGAAAACTATCTGATTAAGTTTCCAGATCCCAAGTCCAGATATACATATATGAGAATCAGGTTGAACATCTGCCTTACGAATGAAGTGCGCTTTATGCAAAATAATACATTATATGGTAGCTGTAGATTCTGTCTTGTACCATCAGATATAGAGACATTAAAACATCTAATCTCTGAATGTCCAGCGCTACTACGGCAAAGATGTCAAATGTTTAAACATATTTTTGTGGGCTATTCCATGCTGAATCAAGAAATCTTTTGGAACATTTTGTATAATAGTCAGTCACCAAAAATGAACATTGCGGTTCTTTTGTTTATTGAATCGCTAAGTTTACCGAATCAAACTACCATTGACCTCAAATTGTTGCAACCCATCACATAACTGCTCTTGAAAAAAGTGTTAAGTGTCTATAAGTTATGAAATGTATTTATTAGATATTGTATTGCTGAATTTTTATTGTAATTATTTTTATACTGTGTGATGTTTATTTTTGAAAGGCTGTATTTTACAGCTACATCAAAATAAAAATAAAAATATGTTAAAAAAAAAAGAAAACAATCTGGGTGTCATTGACAAAAAGGTGGTAAGAGAAACCAAACGAGGGGTTGAGGTTGTTTATTAATGAGTTGAAAGGGAGAAAAGGATCATTGGGGTATTCCAATGGGAAGTTGCCTATCAACTAATGTTGCCTCATTACACAAAATGGACAAGGAACATCTGGACAGGTAGGAATTTGTCCAGGTTAGCACCTTACCCTGAAAGCCCAAGTCATATAGATGTGAGTAACCAATAGTGTCAAATGCTGCAGAGATGTCAAGGAGAAAAAGCATGGAGGACAGTCTGAATTGGGGGGCTGTGGAGTGCACGTTTGAGTCATGAGTAAGTGCTGTTTCCATGGAGGGGTGAGTGCAGAGGTCAGACTGGAGAGAGTCATTAAAGCCATTTGATTCCATTTGATTCCAGATCAGTGGTTGTTGTTTTTCAAATACCTCCTGATCAATAATATGGAACAATGGGAAAGAAGAGAGACAGGATGGTAATTTCTGGGTTGTTGGGATCCACAGAGGGTTTTTTAAAGTAGGGGTAGCACAGTGGCTACTTTGTATCAGTCAAGGAAGATTCCAGAAACAAGGGAACGATTAAAGAGGTGTGAGAGATGAGAAGCAGTCCAGGGGATGAGCATTGTCTTTCACATTTGGGGGCTAAAAGGATTTATGGGGGCACTGGATGATGGGAAGGAGTTAAGATGGGTAGGTAGATAAGAATTCCTTAAGGATAGGTGAACATGGTTGAGGGGGATGAGTGAGGAATGTGGGACGAGGGTAGGGAGAGAAGGATGGTGTGGGTGTTCTAATTCATCGATATCTTAGAGCAGAAGAAGGTGATAAAGTTGTTAACCGAGAGAAAGGTCGAGGTGGACAGATCGCGAGGAGATGTGAGCATAGACTGGAGGGCTGTTGCAAGTTTGTGGGGGAGGTAAAGGAGGTAGACAGTTAGAGGGGGTAGACGTGGATTTCTCAGCACCAAGATAGGAAGATACTGTGTGGATGGCCTCTTGGCAAGAAGTGAGGACAGAAAAGTGGGATTTTTGCCACCGACAGAGGTGAAGTGTCATGTTAGCCTTAAGTTTTTCAATAGCAGGGGAGGTCTAGCGCTACTGATGGGGGCGGACGGGAGAGAAAAAGTGGGGAGGGTAGATTAAAGGGAGTAGTGAGAGAATTGTTGAAGTACTGAAGGGCTAATTCAATGGATCCAGAGACATGGGAGCGAGAGATTGCAGGGAGAGTCTGAAGAGGTTGAAAAAGTTCAGTAGGTATTCAAGTCTGAATTTGCCCTTGGTGATAATGACCGGCAGGGATGTGCAGTATTTGACAAATAGAAGTGATACAGTGGAAAAGGGAGTGATCCAAAGGTGAGGGCTCAATGGAAAGGGTTGAGGATGTGATGGAAGAGGACATAAAGATCAAGTCCTGAGAGTTGCCATATGCATGGGTGGGTTGGTTGTGAAGGAAGGTTAAGGAGCGGTGTTACGCTCACCTGGTCTCCGCGGAGGCCTTGGGGCATTGTTGCAGCCCTCCCGGGGGTGAGGTTGCTCGGGTCCGTCTTTGCCTTCTGCGCTTATGTGGTGACTGCTGGTAATAGGTGATGCTGCTCGGGACTGCTACTGCGTGGGGAATAGGGGGTGTGAGTATGCCAGCTTGTGCACCTGATCCCCTTCCAGACCCCTTCTCCCAAACCGCAGTACCCGTGGGATGCGCTGTCCCTGGAAAGCTCACCTGTTGATTAGCTTTCACAAGCACTCTGTCCTGCTGCTCTGGCAGGGGCGCTTGTATGATATGGACGGAGTTCCTTCACTGGTCCCTTGCACATGGTAGTCCAGTCCTGCTGCGACTAAGCCACTATACTTCAGGTAAGTGTTCCTGTTTTCCTTTGTCTTTCCTTGTCTGTTTTTGTTGTATTGTAAAGTTTGTTGTTTGTATTGCTGTCCATTCCACTTTTGATGTTTGCTCTTTTGATTTCTTCCCTTGCAGGTGATGTTGCCGGCCCGGAGAAGCTGTGGAGCTCGAGGCAGCAGCCGAAGGGAATGAGGAATGAAGCTGCAGCAGTACAGTAGCTTGTAATTTGTTAACCAGGGGGCCCGCAGAGTTCAAATGCAGCGCGGACCTAGGACGGATGTTCTAACCTTGTCTTTCTTCTTCTTCACAGGGTCCGAGTTGTGGATGTGGAGTGCGGTGCTGCGGCGTCGGGATCAAGATCACTGGATGTCAGGAGATGGGTCTGCAGATGAAGTGATGAAGCACCGGTTTCCTAGAGGTGAGTATGCAGGAGAACGCCTGGTTTCAAAGGTAAGTAAACTGGTCCAAGCGGCGGCGAGCATCACAAGTGCACAGTAACGCGAAGCACCGGCCTTAAGGATGGAGCAGCTTATATAGCTGAGCTTCTGTAGCCACGCCCACCAGGTTCAGCCTGCTTGCCACACCTGATGAGTCAGCACATGAAGACCAGGCCTAGGGAGCCACACCCGATTAGTCAGCACATGAGGATGTTCTCTGGAGTAAAGGCTTTAAGCTCCTGGAAAGTTCTTGTAAAATAAAAGCACTCCTGCACTGAAATAAAGTAAAAGCACTGCTGCACTGAAATCAAGTGTTGCTGCTCACATCTCTATATGAGCCTGGCCCCAAAGGTGTCAGGACTGAGTCCAGCCAGGGTCCCTGTGTTTATGGGTCCCAAAGGGACATAAGTGAGACAAGTGACCCATTGACCCCAACACTAGATGGTGTGGTGTTTGTGTTCTGGGGCCTGTGGCCATAACAGCACTCCCCCTCAAGGCCCCTCTCATGGGTAGTTTCCCCCTGGCCCTGGTTTAGTGGGGTTAGTGTGGTGGAACTGCCTGATTAATCACAGAGCGTGGACATGCTCACTGGGTTCCCAGGTCCGATCTTGGGGTCCATAACCTTTCCAGTCTTTAAGGTAGTATAACTTGTACCGGACCCACTTAGAGTCTAGGATCCTTTTAACTTCGTATTCTGGTTCTCCTTGAACATTTTCGGGATCCGGTGGAGTATCGATCTGCGTACCTGGTCTCAATGGTTTTAGGAAGAAGACATGAAACACCGGGTGGTTCCGCATGTGGGCCGGTAATTCTAATTTCATTGCCGCAGGGTTCATCACAGCCTTGATAGTGTAGGGTCCCAGATATCTGGGACGGAACGGAACGCCAGTGGTCTTTTCAGGGGAATGTTTTTGGATGCTAACCAAACCTTGTCTCTGACTTGAAGGATGCAAAGTGTCCCAATTATCTCATATTCTGGGTGAATGAATTACACTCGCAAACCACAGTCCAAATTAGTTTGGCTTTTGATGGTACACTGTCAGACCCAATTGAAACGTTCCAAAGGTTAAATCAAGGGTGTATACTAGCGAGTACCTTGTTCAATTTCTTCATGTCGGCAGTGCAGCAAGAGTTCATGAACACCAGATCCGATGCACCCACGCCTAGGAGGTCATGCAGGCCTCTGGTTGTTCTATGCTGACGACATTGTGTTGCTAGCTCAGACACCAGGGGGCCTCCAAGCATTACTATCATGCTTGAGTACTTATGCCGACACAAATTTGTTGAAAATTAAACAAGACAAATGTAAAATCATGATACTTGATCCTAATAGGAAGACGGCATTCAAATTCAAAGAGTGGTATATAACAAATGTAAGTATTGGAATTGTTACTGAATATAAGTATTTGGGAATAACCATCAGTAATGACCAGCAGGTTAAACCATATCAAAGAGAAGTTAAACATAAAGTTAACACAGGTATAGCCCAGACAAAAATAATACAGGCTAAATTAGGAAACTTTTTGATATTACCAGCCATATATTTTACAAGCAAAAAATAACTTATGGGGCTGAAACCAGATATATTGTCCCTGAGATTGCTTGGATAAAATTGGAAGGTCGTTTTTGGAAGAAAGTTTGTGGTCTTCCAATGTATATATCAATGTGTCTACTAAGACATGAAATGGGGCTAGTATCCTTGTATGCAATATGTTCATGGAAAGCTCTGACATTGTATTGGAAATACTTGATGGCTGTGAAAGAAAATTGTATAATGTGCATTATGGGAAGATACATGTTGGAATCAATAAATCCCAACATTCTGAAATGGAGAAAATGGATAAAAGTATCAATGGAGATGTCCAGCTTTAATGACGACCTCCTTATTATTAATCCCCAAAGGGCCAAAAAGAAACATTGGTTGTATGACTGGATACAAACCAGAGATGCATGCATGAAATTGAAATTGTTTAAACACCAAGCTTTTGCAATCAAAAAACTTCATTTGGTTGAAAACTATTTGATTAAGTTTCCAGATCCCAAGTCCAGATATACATATATGAGAATCAGGTTGAACATCTGCCTTACGAATGAAGTGCGCGTTATGCAAAATAATGCATTATATGCTAGCTGTAGATTCTGTCTTGTACCATCAGATATAGAGACATTAAAACATCTAATCTCTGAATGTCCAGCGCTACTATGGCAAAGATGTCAAATGTTTAAACATATTTTTGTGGGCTATTCCATGATGAATCAAAAAAACTTTTGGAACATTTTGTATAATAGTCAGTCACCAAAAATGAACATTGCGGTTCTTTTGTTTATTGAATCATTAAGTTTACCGAATCAAACTACCATTGACCTCAAATTTTTGCAACCCATCAAATAACTGCTCTTGAAAAAATTTGCTGAATTTTTTATTGTAATTATTTTTATACTGTGTGGTGTTTATTTTTGAAAGGCTGTATTTTACAGCTACATCAAAATAAAAATAAAAATATGTTAAAAAAAAGAAAAGAATCTGGGTGTCATTGACAAAAAGGTGGTAAGAGAAGCCAAACGAGGGGTTGAGGTTTATTAATGAGTTGAAAGGGAGAAAAGTAACATTGGGGTATTCCAATGGGAAGTTGCCTATCAACTAATGTTGTCCCATTGCATAAAATGGACAAGGAACATCTGGACAGGTAGGAATTTGTCCAGGTAAGCACCTTACCCTGGAAGCCCAAGTCATCAAGAGGTGAGTAACCAATAGTGTCAAAGGCTGCAGAGATGTCAAGGAGAAAAAGCCTGGAGGACAGTCTGAATTGGCGGGCTGTGGAGTGCATGTTTGAGTCATGAGTGAGTGCTGTTTCCATGGAGGGGTGAGTGCAGAGGTCAGACTGGAGAGAGTCGTTAAAGCCATTTGATTCCATTTGATTCCAGATCAGTGGTTGTTGTTTTTCAAATACCTCCCGATCAATAATATGGAACAATGGGAAAGAAGAGAGACAGGATGGTCATTGCTGGCTTGGGATCCACAGATTGTTTTTTAAAGTAGGGGTAGCACAGTGGCTACTTTGTAGCAGTCAGAGAAGATTCCAGAAATGAGGGAAATATTAAAGAGGTGTGAGAGATGAGAAGCAGTCCAGGGGATGAGCATTGTCTTTCACATTTGGGGGCTAAAATGATTTATGGGGGCACTGGATGATGAGAAGGAGTTAAGATGGGTAGGTAGATAAGAATTCCTTAAGGATAGGTGAACATGGTAGAGGGGGATGAGTGAGGAATGTGGGACGGGGTAGGGTCAGAAGGATGGTGTGAGTGTTCTAATTCATCGATATCTTAGAGGAGAAGAAGGTGATAACTTTGTTAACCGAGAGAATGGTCTAGGTGGACAGATTGCGAGGAGATGTGAGCATAGACTGGAGGGTTGTTGCAAGTTTGTGGGGGAGGTAAAGGAGGTAGAAAGTTAGAGGGGGTAGACATGGATTTCACAGCACCAAGATCAGAAGACACTGTGTGGATGGCCTCTTGGCAAGAAGTGAGGACAGAAAAGTGGGGGTTTTGCCACCGACAGAGGTGAAGTGTCATGTTAGCCTTAGGTTTTCAATAGCAGGGGAGGTCTAGCGATACAGATGGGGGCGGACGGGAGAGAAAAAGTGGGGAGGGTAGATTAAAGGGAGTAGTGAGAGAATTGTTGAAGTACTGAAGTGCTAAATCAATGGGTCCAGAGACATGGGAGCGAGAGATTGCAGGGAGAGTCTGAAGAGGTTGAAAATGTTCAGTAGGTATTCAAGTCTGAATTTGCCCTTGGTGATAATGACCGGCAGGGATGTGCTGTATTTGACAAATAGAAGTAATGAAGTGGAAAAGGGAGTGATCCAAAGGTGAGGGTTCAATGGAAAGGGTTGAGGATCTGATGGAAGAAGACATAAAGATCAAGTCCTGAGAGTTGCCATATGCATGGGTGGGTTGGTTGTGAAGGAAGGTTAGGGAGCGGTGTTACGCTCACCTGGTCTCCGCTGAGGCCTTGGGGCATGGTTGCAGCCCTCCCGGGGGTGAGGTTGCTCGGGTCCTTCTTTGCCTTTGCGCTTATGTGGTGACTGGTGGTAATAGGTGATGCTGCTCGGGACTGCTACTGTGTAGAGAATAGGGGGTGTGAGTATGCCAGCTTGTGCACCTGATCCCCTTCCAGACCCCTTCTCCCAAACCGCGGTACCCGTGGATGCGCTGTCCCTGGAAAGCTCACCTGTTGATTAGTTTTCACAAGCACTCTGTCCTTGTCATGATGCCTACCCCCGGGGACCCAGACCAAGTCCAGCAACCCCAGAAGCAGGCATCAAGTTATTCTAAGCAAGCCCAAAAACCCCTGCTAGGGGCTATTTGGGTGCAGTCCTGGCGCCTCTGGCGCAAGGCTCATATGGAGTGTCAGTCCTGGCGCCATAGGCGCCAGGCTCATAGATTAAAACTTACCTGATGCAAACCATGCTGCAAACTCACCTGATGCAGACCAGGCTGCAAGAGCTCCAAGCCAAAAGAGGCTTGGAAGGGACTACTTTACCGAGGGACTATTTTTTACTCAGGTGGGGCTGGGGAGGAATACTTACCTGGGATTACTTTGGAGGCTATTTAAACCACGCCCGAAGAGCAGCACACGCTTCGCGTTATTCTGCATCCAGCAGCGTAACGCTCACCATGCTGGCAAGTCTGCATCCCGTCTTCTGCCACGCCCTCCTCGAGTTTGGAGCTCCTGGAAAAAGGGAGAAAGAAGGAGAAATGGTTAGAACAAGAGCAATACCTTTGATCCTTACCTGAATTCCGATCCATCGCGCCTTCGAGCTGGAAGAAAGAAGTTATTTTATGCGCGTTGCATCCTTCTGCATGTTCCCGCCGCACTCCGGCACCTAAGGGGAAGACAAGAACAGCAAGGTGAGCCAAGGGAATACACAGAGGAAATATTAGTTGCCCCGCATAGACTTACCTGATTTTACCACCGGGGGTACTATTCCTCTTCACGGGTCAGCGCAGCTTCCACTGCATCCTCGCCAAACCCCGGCCCCTAAGGGGAAACAAAAGGACAGCAAGGTGAAACAAAGGGACAAACAAGGGGAAACCTCCTCACCACAATAGACTTACCTGATTTTACCGCCGGAGGCATTATTCCCCAAGACTTCATACTTTCTCTCAGCGCCTGAATAAGGGAGAAAGCAACATGTTACATATTGACATTATTTTATCGAACTGTGTTGGATAATACAAATCCTTACCTGAATATTACCGGTTGCCACGAGGAACTCTTCGCTAGGGTCAAGCTGCAACCAACCTGCAAGGAATCGGACAAGAGTGAAAGTCAGACATTTGAACTCTTACGAACTACATACTTAAGGCGTCTTGCCGGGAATCTTTGAGTCAATATTGTTCTGGAACTCACCAATTCCTTCGAGCCAGTGAAGCAACTGGTTATCTACGCGCCCCTGCTCTCAATGCAGGATGGAGAGCTCATATTTCCAAACCATCAGGTGAGACTATAAGATGGGACATCAAAGGTGATCAGTGGGGAGAACAGCGGGAGTGGGGGGGTAACGCTCAACTCCACCGGTGGTTAATTCCCTTTCTCCATTTGCAGAAGAATATTCCTACGGGCCAAGCAAACAAAGCTGGGTGGGCCAGTCCAGTCCGTCATCTCGGCACTACGCGTTACATTGGTGGAGACCGCAGCTGTCCAGTTCAGATCGACGCCCCTGTGGGAGCCAGGTGAGCGTAACAGAACGCGAAGCCTACCCACAAATTCCGACCCGGGCATTATGGATACCTAAGAAACTGACCAATTAGCCCAATTACTAGGGGAACTGAGGGCTGAAGTGCATTCCGCCCGTCAAGAAACCAATGCCCTTAGGAGAGAACTGATTTTGTCAAAGGAGCGAACTGATGACCTTGCTAGGCAACTACTGCAAAGCCAGGCTGGACAAGCACCCCTACCAGGTCCCGGGGGAAATCCAGGTCCTGTGTCATCGAGTAACCCTGTGCAAATAAACCTACCAGGAAATATTCCATTAGCTCCGCCCGAATGCTTTGCCGGAGATCCCAAAAGGTTTGCCGTGTTTATGAACCAATGTCGCTTGCACTTTTTATGCAGACCTGCAGCCTTCCCAAACGATCAAGCCAAGGTAGCCTTTGTATTGTCATATCTCAGCGGCAGTGCAGCTGATTGGTCAATTCCACTAGTTACTCAGGATGACCCAATTCTACAGGATTTTCAGGGCTTTCAAATGAGCATGGAAAGACTATTTGCCCGGCACTCCCAAGGACAGGCCCTGGATAACAAACTTTTGTCCCTACGACAGGGTAACCAGGACCTTCTACCCTACATCGCGACCTTTAATAGGTTGATAGTGGATAGTGGAAACTGGATGGCCTGAGGTAAAACGAATCACGTTATTTCATCGAGGGCTTCGAGGAGAACTCAAGTCGTGAACCCACCTCAAGACTGCGCTGAATATATAGACTTAGTGGTCCAGTTAGATCACAGACTTCAGAACAGAAAGGCTGATCAAGCCAAGTTTGAGAATCGGGTGTTGGTCAAAACCCACGCTATCCCCAAAGGAGCAGATGCTTCAGAACCCATGCAAATCGGAGGGGTTAAAGGACCCTTAACCCAGAAGGAAAGAGAAAGGAGACGGCAAATGAAATTGTGTCTATATTGTGGAACTTCTGGGCCTTTTCTACGGGATTGCCCTGTAAAACCACCCAAGAAGGTGGTAGGAGCTGCTGATAAAAGCCATATGGAGTCAGACTCGGGAAACGACCACGCCCGACAAGCGTAGAGGTCCGCTTGCCGAGCTTGAAGAAGGATACTCAGACCTCGCATTTCATCATACCAATGGTCCCTGTAGATCCAGGGCAGCCATCGCGTATGCACGCAGTAAGGGCATACATTGATAGCGGGGCCATAGGAAACTAAGTGGGCTACGAATTGGCTTCCAGGATGAATCTACCTCTCTGCCGAAAAACCACCTCAGATGTCATCACCACAGTCGATGGAACTGAAATTGCCTCTGGGCCTGTAACTCATTCCACCGCAGAGATGACACTATTGGGTCAGGATGGGCATCGAGAGACTATTGTGTTTGATCTAATCAAAGCCCCACAGTTCCAAATAATACTGGGGATACCTTGGTTGTAAACACATAATCCTTGTATTGATTAGCGAGAGAAGAGAATAACCTTCCTGGATTGTGCAAAAACCTGTTACCCAAAGAAAAATCTGAACGCAGGCCTGGCCACAGTAACCACAGCAGTCGTGCAACTACCTCCAGAATACCAAGAATTCCAGGATGTCTTCCAAAAAGAACAGGCAAACACCTTACCATCTCACAGATCGTACGATTGTCAAATCGATCTCATACCCGGTGCACAACCCCCTTGTAGCAGGATCTAAGCCCTTACGGAACCTGAGAACCTTCACCTACGACAATACTTAGACCAGTACCTTGCTAATGGCTTCATTCGCCCTTCCAAGTCCCCTGCATCTTCAGCTTTGTTCTTCGTGCCCAAAAAGGAAGGTGACCTCAGAACGTGCATAGACTACCACGCATTGAACCAGATAACTGTTGAGAACCGATACCCATTGCCTCTGATCCCTGAACTACTAGACCAAGTGAAGGACGCTTGCATATACAGTAAGTTAGATCTCCGGGGGGCATACCATCTGGTACGTGTAAAAGAGGGCGACGAATGGAAGACTGCTTTTCGCACTAAGTATGGGTTATTCGAATACCAGGTGATGCCTTTCGGGTTGTGCAATGCACCAGCAGCCTTCCAATATTTCATGAACGATGTCCTTCGTGAACTCATTGACATTTGTGTTGTCGTATATATCGATGATATTCTAGTATACTCCTCTTCAGAATCTGACCATGTGAAGCACATCCGAGCAGTCCTTGAGAAATTGCGCCAGCACAAACTATATGCAAAACTGGAAAAATGCGTTTTTCATGCCACCGAAGTTGAATTCCTTGGGTTTATCCTGACACCAAGAGGAGTCCGAATGGACTCATGAAAGGTGGACGCAATCCTTAAGTGGCCATCACCAAGTTCAGTTAAAGGAGTACAAAGCATGCTCGGCTTTGCCAATTTCTAACGCAGATTCATCCCGGATTTTTCACATGTTGTACATCCCATCACAGCACTCTTGCGAAAAAATAAACGCTTTATGTAGACTGAAAAAGCTGAAAATGCCTTCCAAGAGCTGAAAGCGAAATTCACGTATGTACCTGTATTAAAGCACCCGCGCCCTGAATTTCCATACATAGTGGAAACTAATGCATCCAGTCTAGCCATGGGAGCTGTCCTGTCTCAAAAGGACCCTGAAACTGGCCAGCTTCACCCAGTAGCATTTTGGTCCAGAAAGTTCTCGCCACCCGAGTTAAACTATGCGGTTACCGACAAGGAGTTATTAGCCATCTAATCCGCCTTCAAGGCTTGGCGGCACTATCTTCTCAGTGCCAAGCATACCATTACTGTGATCACCGATCACCGGAACTTACAGTATTTAAAGACAGCCAAGGCCCAATCGTCACGCCAACTCCGATGGGCATTGTTCTTTGCCGAGTTCGATTTCGTGATAACCTATCGACCAGGTTGTAAGAATGGTAAAGCAGACGCCTTATCCCGAATAGGGATGGGAGAGGCAGAAGTGAACCCAGAACCAGTACCTATAATTTCCGAACAAAGGATTCTTGGCATGACTACTCTACAGACATTAGAGGACATTCAGGTAAAGATCCAGCAACTCTTTGATCCTACAGCCCTGCAGGACTGGGTAAAGAAAGGCCCGGACTACTCTGTCACCAATGACCTGCCTTATTACCAAGGGCGGCTATTTCTGCCACATAAGGAACTACAAGAGCTAGTCATTTCCCGTTATCATGATACCCTAATGGAGGGGCACCCAGGTATTGCAAAAACTGAAGCTAAGATTAAGAGACAATTCTGGTGGCCCACCTGGCGGAAGGATATAAAATCATTTGTGATGTCTTGTGGCATTTGCGCCCAAAACAAAAGTCAAAAGAAAAAACCAGCTGGACTCTTACAACCTTTAGACATTCCGCCTACACCATGGCACACCTTATCGTTAGACTTTATTACTGATCTACCCCCATGCAATGGATTTAACACCATTCTAGTTATTGTGGATCTTTTTTCCAAGATGGCCCACTTTATTCCTTTAAAGGGATTACCTTCAGCTTCAATCCTGGCCAAGGAGTTCCTCGAAAACATTGTTCGCATACACGGATTTCCGTCCGTATTGGTCTCTGACTGGGGCAGTCAATTCATTTCACATTTTTGGAAAAAATGTTGTCAATTGGCGCAAATCGATGTGAGGTTATCGACCAGTCACCACCCCCAAACCGATGGTCAAACGGAGAGGACCAACCAGACTCTCGAACAATACCTGCGTTGTATGTTACATCAGACTGAGAGTAATTGGAAAGACATTCTTTGGATCGCCGAATATGCATACAATAATTCAGTACATTCTGGAACTGGTCAAAGCCCCTTTTATACCCTATATGGGCACCATCCTCGAACCTCAGACCTTGACTCACCCCAACACTTAGAAATGCCCGCAGTGGACCATCTGCACGCCACGATTACAAAAGCCTTTAAGGAAGCAACTGCACATTTAAATAAGGCGAAAGAAAAATACAAGAAAGATGCTGATCGGCATGTAAGTGATACTCCACAATACCAGATAGGGGACCAAGTATGGTTAGCCACAAAACATATACCTCTAAAGGGAACACGGACCTTTAACCCCAGATATTTGGGACCTTACTCTATTAAGGCCATTATCAACCCGGTGGCTGTCATGTTGGACTTATCTGCTAATATGCGAATTCACCCCGTCTTTCATGTGTCACTTTTGAAGCCAGTGCAACCAGGGACAAGACTAACCAAGCCACCAGACCCCATCCTTGTAGACGGGGAACCCGAATTTGAAGTTAAGAACATCCTGGACTCCAAGCTGATAAAGTCAAAACTTTTTTATTTAATCGACTGGAAAGGTTATGGACCACAGGAAAGGTCATGGGAACCTAGTGACCACGTTCATGCACCCCGATTGGTGAAAAAATTCCACCGAAATTTCCTAGATAAACCGAAACCATAGGGAAGAACGACTTTAGGAGGGGCCTTGGGGGGGGGAGTGCTGTCATGATGCCTACCCCCGGGGACCCAGACCAAGTCCAGCAACCCCGGAAGCAGGAATAAAGGTATTCTAAGCAAGCCCAACAACCCCTGCTAGGGGCTATTTGGGTGCAGTCCTGGCGCCTATGGCGCCAGGCTCATATGGAGAGTCGGTCCTGGCACCATAGGCGCCAGGCTCATAGAATAAAACTTACCTGATGCAGACCATGCTGCAAACTCACCTGATGCAGACCATGCTGCAAGAGCTCCAAGCCAAAAGAGGCTTGGAAGTGACTACTTTACCTAGGGACTATTTTTTACTCGGGTGGGGCTGGGGAGGAATACTTACCTGGGACTACTTTGGAGGCTATTTAAACCACGCCCAAAGAGCAGCACACGCTTCGCGTTATTCTGCATCCAGCAGCGTAACGCTCACCGTGCCTGCAAGTCTGCATCCAGTCTTCTGCCACGCCCGCCTCGAGTCTGGAGCTCCTAGAAAAAGGGAGAAAGAAGGAGAAAAGGTTAGAACAAGAGCAATACCTTTCATCCTTACCTGAATTCCCGATCCATCACGCCTTCGAGCTGGAAGAAGGAAGTTATTTTATGCGCGTCACCTCGCCTGCTGCAGCACCGCACCAAACTCACCGGCCTTCACAGCATCTTCACATTCCACCGCATCCTTCTGCATGTTCCCGCCGCACTCCGGCACCTAAGGGGAAGACAAAAACAGCAAGGTGAGCCAAGGGAATACACAGAGGCAATATTAGTTACCCCCCATAGACTTACCTGATTTTACGACCGGGGGTACTATTCCTCTTCACGGGTCGGCGCAGCTTCCACTGCATCCTCGCCGAACCCCAGCCCCTAAGGGGAAACAAAAGGACAGCAAGGTGAAACAAAGGGACAAACAAAGGGAAACCTCCTCACCACAATAGACTTACCTGATTTTACCGCCCGAGGCATTATTCCCCAAGACTTCACACTTTCTCTCAGTGCCTGAATAAGGGAGAAAGCAACAGGTTACATATTGACATTATTTTATCGAACTATGTTGGATAATACAAATCCTTACCTGAATATTACCGGTTGCCACGAGGAACTCTTCGCTAGGGTCAAGCTGCAACCTATAAGGAATCGGACAAGAGTGAAAGTCAGACATTTGAACTCTTCCGAACTACATACTTACGACGTCTTGACGGTAATCTCAGAGTCAATATTGTTCTGGAACTCACCAATTCCTTCGAGCCAGTGAAGCAACTGGTTATCTACGCGCCCCTGCGCTCAATGCAGGATGGAGAGCTCATCTTTCCAAACCATCAGGTGAGAGTATAAGAGGGGACATCAAAGGTGATCAGTGGGGAGAACAGCAGGAGTGGGGGGGGGTAACGCTCAACTCCACAGGTGGTTAATTCCCTTTCTCCATTTGCAGAAGAATATTCCTACGGGCCAAGCAAACGAAGCTAGGTGGGCCAGTCCAGTCTGTCATCTCAGCACTACGCGTCCCATTGGTGGAGACCGCAGCTGTCCAGTTCAGATCGACGCCCCTGTGGGAGCCAGGTGAGCGTAACAGTTCTGCTGCTTCTGGCAGGGGTGCTTATATGATATGGACCGAGTTCCTTCACTGGTCCCTTGCACATGGTAGTCCAGTCCTGCTGCGACTAAGCCACTATACTTCAGGTAAGTGTTCCTGTTTGCCTTTGTCTTTCCTCGTCTGTTTTTGTTGTATTGTAAAGTTTGTTGTCTTGTATTGCTGCCCGTTCCACTTTTGATGTTTGCTCTTTCGATTTCTTCCCTTGCAGGTGATGTTGCCGGCCTTGCAGAAGCTGTGGAGCTCGAGGCGGCAGTCAAAGGGAATGAGGAACGAAGCTGCAGCAGTACAGTAGCTTGTAACTTGTTAACTACGGGGCCCGCAGGGTTCAAATGCAGCATGGCCCTAGGACGGATGTTCTAACCTTGTCTTTCTTCTTCTGGATGCGGAGTGCGGTGCTGCGGCGTCGGGATCAAGATCACTGGATGTCAGGAGATGAGTCTGCAGATGAAGCGATGAAGCACCGGTTTCCTGGAGGTGAGTATGCAGGAGAACGCCTGGTTTCAAAGGTAAGTAATCTGGTCCAAGCGGCGGTGAGCGCCATGTTGCACGCGAGTGCATAGTAACATGAAGCACAGGCCTTAAGGATGGAGCATCTTATATAGTTGAGCTTCTGAAGCCAAGCCCACCAGGTTCTGCCTGCCTGCCACACCCTCCCATACCTGATGAGTCAGTACATGAAGACCAGGCCTAGGGAGCCACACCTGATGAGTCAGCACATGAGGATGTTCTCTGGAGCTGGGGGGAAATCCGCTGAGAATTTGCTGATTTTCGGCACGTTTACCTCCGGTGAGAAATCAGCCGGCGGTAAAAGCGTGAAATTTCCCCATTGAGCCCTATGGGGAATCCCGGAATGGGCTCAATAGGGAATGTGCAATACCCTTTCCGCCAAACCCTAAGAGCGCTGGTGCGTTTGGCGGTAGGGCTAATAACTTTTAGCACCAGCGTTACAGCCCAACTCGTGATGAGGCCCAGAGTCTGAATGTGGTTGGGGTGGAAGCCCTGGCAGAAAGAAGAGAAGAGGGGCCCAGAGTACTGGCAGTCTGGAAGCCCTGAGAAAAAGGAGGGGATATATAGCAAGTGAGAGGAGGTAGAGGAAGGAAGAGTCAGTGTTTGGCAGAGTAGGAGTGTCAAGGAGAAGCTGGACAGGCAGGGGTTAAATGATGGCAACAGTAAGGGCACTGGTGATCTGGGAATGATTTAATGAGAGTGGCAGAATACAATTACATGAAGTATATTCTGGTTGGTAGATATCCAATTCAGTAGATGAATAGTAGGGTAGCAACAGGAATGCAGTTTCTATACATTACAGTCAGGCAGTAGAATAGGATTGCAGGAAGGTTTGGTGCATGGGTCAGTGATCATGGCTTGAAATGATAGGTTGAAAGCATTGATAATGCAGAAGCATGCTAGAAGAACATCCTACCTTTGGTGAGTAGCCTCCATCTTGTGATCAATTGGTGAGTGGGGCGAGCTGGCAAACAGGCTTACAGGTAGCACCATTTCCCTAACTGTCATTTGTCTAGCTGCCCACTGGGTTTGTGGTCTTTTCCAGAAGTATGTTCATAAAGGGTCTGTTTAATGTGGTGAAAAAGGGCCTGTTTTACGTGGTGAGGATGGGACAATCATTGTAGATGATCAGCCCCATGATCAGCCCCATTGGCTGCTGTGGCAAGCCTGGGCATTTGCAGTGATTATCATCATTCTCTTGGAGGGAAGAGAGTCCAATTTGTTTCAAAGGGTGAAGGGGTTTGCACCTAGGAAGTGGTCCCGGTCACGTGGTGAGGCCAGGAAAATTCCATGCAGATGATAAGCAATGTTGCGGTTGCGGTGAGTCTGGGGCTAAGCTGTAGTGATTGACATTATCTTGGAGGGAGGGGAGCCCTTTTGGTTCAAAGGACAATGGGGCTTGCACAATTATGATGAAGTACCATTTAGTTCCACATTAAAGAAAGTCTGTTTTCCCTATCCAGGGTAAAATGAAACAGATTGTGATAATCTAGGATGTAGAAGAAGAAAAGAAGGTCATTGGTGAGAGAAGAAGATGGACACTTGAAAAAGCTGTCATATCAAAATGGAGAAATAGCACAGAGAGCTTTGGCTATGAGCACTACCAAAGACTTTTCCAACCCATGTCCTGGACGAAACCTCTGAGGAGAAATGAGTACGAACAATCTGTTGTGAACCTGAATCCCATGGTTGGCCACATTAACAAACTGAAGATAAGGAAACCCATCCATACAGTGTGCACAGAGCCACTTAGGAAACGTAAACCGAGAAGTGCAGATTGGCTGGACGAAATTTTGAACTACAAGAACCTCATCATAGAAACATGTCTGTTTGACTTTGTAGTATATCTAACTTCTAAAGAATGGTGCAACAAGCGAAGAACTGCTCTGCCGCCCAGCGAAATAAAGTACAACCAAAACTGTGGTGATATCAAGATAAAATATCCTATCACTCAGAGTTGAATTTCTTTCAACATTACTTTGAATACAAATTATTTGAACTATGCACATCCTGTTCAGGCGTTTAATGCTTAGCTCCAACTCTACCAAACAACAGCAATAAACCAATAGTTGTATCTGCCCTGTGCCACTTCACGGACCATAGCTATACAAACGAATACATTTTTAAAACATTTTATGTACAGCAAAGGCATAAAATGTAAGTGCACCATAGCACTAGATTATAAATCATCTGCAGTACATTCTGATAAATATCAGGTAAGATTAAACATGGCTTCTATATTCAAAAGTAATATTTCATAACCAGGTTTCTGTACCATAAGCAAATTAGCGAAATGGGGAGAGGTCATTCCAACCAACAACTGCTTGTCAGAGAATAACATTTTGAAAAGCCACACAAAAGGTTATCCTCAAGTAGTTATGCTTGTCGACTCCTTAGACCCTGATGAACACAAGGGATGGACACATATTTCAAAGGAAGGCTGGGGGTTTCATGAATTACTACCTTGCATGTAGCTATGTTGCATTGAAGCGAATCTTGGCTTCAAGTAGAACCAATGCAGTCATTTGAGAACAGATGTGATCCTACCAAGTTTTTTGTCCACAGCCATTAACACTTCCTTTAGTATTTCCTTTTGGGGATTATGGGTGTATTAAGGTAAGCCACAAAGAACAAGATTTCCAGTGGCAATAAGAGAGATCACAAGAGCCTGGAATAATAATAGAAAATCTAAAATGACATTTAAGGATGATAGGCATTCCTATGGAAATGCTCACTAAGGCGTTAGTATAAGGAACAACACCCAGTGCTGGATCTAAGCTGAAACTTTAAAATGTAACAGAGGGGTAAATGTTGGGGATGACACTCACAAAACATATGGATAAAGGTTGAAGATGACGCCCAGATGTTAGGTATTATTTAATTAAATGTAATGTTTTCCGTTTAACAATATGAATTCAGAATGTCTTTACACTGAAATATCATGTCATTAATGTTAAACATAAGGCAACATGTTTTACAGAAAAACAAAATCAGTTAATGCAATAATGCTGCTGTATTTATGCTGCCATGTGAAAAGGGAATATTATCAAATGTGCAACTTGTATTGTAGTATTCTGCAAGGGCAAGATAGACATAATGTGCATTACAAATCATCTGGCAGATTGAGTTAAAGTTGTTCCTCTGTGTACATTTTATTAGCTTGTCATTACCAGTACAAAAATTCAAGAGAGCATTTTCCTTCTCAAGTAACCTTATAATAGTGAACTTAGGTTGAACTCTGAAAGGGTTATTTGTATAACTGTAAGATTTATTGAAAACAGGCCCCATTATACATCACTGTGATCAACACATTAAAAAGGCAAAAAAGCACATCTGTGGTAACCAACGACAAAGGGCAGTGTTCAAAATAATAACAAAACGGCTAAAAATGAAATCCAAAAACAAGGTTTTCGTGATTCTATTTTTTGAGCTTATCTGGAAGCCCCCTGGTAAGAGATTGATAAATGCATTATCGTCAGTAATGGCAATGTCAAATGGGCAGATGTCTGCACAAACCTTGACCTCTGACCTGGTAGAGCACTTTGGCCCTATGACGAATTTGTGTCTGTTCCATTAATGTAGCCTATTAAAATTGTAGCCCCTTCTAAGGACCCCCTTCAAAGGGCTGTGGTCCATCCTGCCTGAACCTGCCCAGGCCTGGTTAGGTCGTAGCTGTGAACCTATTCCATCACTCTGAGTGGGCTCTTCAACAGCTGCACTGTGTGCCTCCTTCCCATTTTAGTGCTCTCAAGTTAAGAGTAACATCTGATGAAGTCATATCGAATGCTTTCTGGTCATGCAATTGATCTGCCACCTGACTTAGGCTACTCTCTTATTCCTACCCTATAACTGGCTTTTCACCTCCCCCTAATCTGTGCACATCCCTCAGCTACCTACCTGTCTTGTGGGTGCTCCATCACCTTTCAGCTGCCCTGCCTCCTCTGCTCCCTTCCTCGTTGGCCACCACAACTTACTCGCTGATGCCAGCTTACCTGTGGTACTCTTGTTCAGAGGAGAATTGCCTAGCATTTCGGCGCTGGACTGCCCCTGGGCGGGACAAAGGCTGATATGCGGGGAAATTTCTTCTCTGTGAAAAGGACAGTGAGCTAAAGACTTGGTAGAGTCTCTCCCAGGGGTTATTCACCCAAGAACAGGTCATTGGGCTGTGTTCGTGCTGGTAGAGAGATTCCCAGACCCCCCTTTGTTTGCATACATTAACTTTGGATTTCACCCTAAGTTAACAGGGCAATCCAGACGTGGACCCCTTGCTCACTGTTCTTAGAGAGGCAACAGTTTCACCTCACTGATGATGCCCAACAAGGCTGAAACACGTGTATGGGGTTACTGATGGTACTCTTGTTCAGAGGAGAATTGCCTAGCATTTCGGCACTGGACTGCCCCTGGGCGGGACAAAGGCTGATATGCGGGGAAATTTCTTCTCTGTGAAAAGGACAGTGAGCTAAAGACTTGGTAGAGTCTCTCCCAGGGGTTATTCACCCAAGAACAGGTCATTGGGCTGCGTTCGTGCTGGTAGAGAGATTCCCAGACCCCCCTTTGTTTGCATACATTAACTTTGGATTTCACCCTAAGTTAACAGGGCAATCCAGATGTGGACCCCTTGCTCACTGTTCTTAGAGAGGCAACAGTTTCACCTCACTGATGATGCCCAACAAGGCTGAAACACGTGTATGGGGTTACTGATGGTACTCTTGTTCAGAGGAGAATTGCCTAGCATTTCGGCGCTGGACTGCCCCTGGGCGGGACAAAGGCTGATATGCGGGGCAATTTCTTCTCTGTGAAAAGGACAGTGAGCTAAAGACTTGGTATAGTCTCTCCCAGGGGTTATTCACCCAAGAACAGGTCATTGGGCTGTGTTCGTGCTGGTAGAGAGATTCCCAGACCCCGCTTTGTTTATAAAAAGTGTATATTAACATGTATGAATTGTTAATACATTTGAATATGTTAACATCTTTGTTATGCATACAGTTGCATAAACCTAAACATATGTCTTCAATTCAGAATATTCTTGCAGATCTGAACATATAATTCTTACTAACATTACATGTTCTTGCTGGAATTATAAGGGAAATAAATATTCCAGTCCAATTTTGATTTCACGTTACTAAGGGGAGTGCTATCTCATAGCTAACACATGCCCTTATTACACAGAGCCCTCAATGGGACAAATGATGCAAAGATGGGGATCCTTACGGGTATACAAAAGTAAAGAGAGCCTATCACAGGCTCTGTCCAATTCAGAAATGTTGTACAGACTAATAATGCATGGGTAGAGTTTGCTTCGAATTTAAATTCAAACACAAGAAGGAGTTTTGTTTTGGGAAAACAGGAAAAGAAGAGTGCCTATCTGATAGTAGAACACATGATTGGGACTTACTGGATGTAGCTGATGAAAAGTCTCCTTAAGAAGGCATTTTTCAGATCTTGTTGAATGCAAAGGTATTTCCCAGATTACCAGAGAAGGATTTTGAGAGCAGTTTGACAGACTAAAGGGAAAAGCCTATATTGTGGTGATGCTAAAACAGGTTGATGTATCCATATGCACTGGGCCTGTGAAAGACAAACAAGAAGTGAGTACAATAATCCCAGAACATTTTAGACAAGTGTCCCAAGACTGTATTAAATTCCAGATAGCAATTACAAATGTTATAGTGAACCCTGTTTTAAGCTAAATATGGGGGACTGGGCCTTTAAGTTAAACTTTGTGTAATTGTACTTAAAATAGATTGTCCTGGAATCTATAGTTGTGCAGGCATATACTTGTCTCTGACAGTAATAAATAATTATTTCACACAGGACCATATTATATCTGGATTTGCAGGGGTCGTATACCATGGCCCGTCAGATTTACATGGATTGATAAACTTCTTGGCCTGTGAAAACCATAGCTTACTTAAAAAAAGAACCCAGAGTAGAGTTTTTTACTCATTAAAGTGGACTAGAAGAGTAGGTTTACAATTTAAATATTCAACAACATTTTTCCAAGTGAAACTGTGCAGATATAGAAGGATGTTGCCTTAAGTGGATTCTTCATGTCAATTAAAAAGTATTTGTTGATTCCCCTCACATGTTAATTTCAATTCAATAATATCATGCTTGTGTGACACTTTAATACATCAAGGTGTTTTGCTCTCCACAATAACATCTTCTATCTGGGAAAGAGGGTGGGTTTACAGTGAATAAAGACAGAGGGTGCTAGGAAAGATTTCCATTTCATGTGTAATTTTCCCTCCAGTTGTATACCTCCAACTGTTTGTTGATGTTTAAACACCCTCGTCTGACTTTGCCAGGGGAGCACAGTCTTCTGCTGCACTCCTCTGGGCTTTTCGCTCACTTTTTATGGGGAAACTGACATGCCCTTAAGACAGTCAGTACTGGGAGACTTTGTTTCCCTTAGTCCTTGTTAATGTTGCAACTTCTCTGCAACATGTTTCAAGTGCACAATGTACCTTCCAGTATATTGCACTTAGGTCCTCCTGCCATTTATAAAGGCCCTAGTAACTCTTGAAGGATTTCTTTGGAGAAGTGCAGATGTGCCTTGTACAGGGCTGGTGGCAGCTTATATTTTGATATATTACTAACCCTTTCTTGCCAGGTTAACCGCGATTGGCCATCTTGCCCCTTCACCCGGGCCAGTCCATATTTGGTTAATGATTTTTCCTGTGAAGCGCCAAGCTTTTGCAGGCTTCTGCATGCCTGATGTGCGCGCCCCCAGGATGTAGGCTTGACCGTCTCGTTCCAATACACATCGTGGGTGCCAGAGAGTCTGGAGTGCTGTGAATGCCTGGGACCACCGTGGTCCATGATTGGTCCATGTATGGTGTGCTTGTATGTGAGCAGAGCTCCCATTGGGTCCTCTTCGTTTTGGCACGAAGTAGATTTTGGATAAGAGAAGGCTCCAAACACCCGTACCATGTCGATCTCTGGAGTTCTCACTGAACGAAGGATAGGATCCAAGTATCCTGAAACTAAGAAGCCTTTTCGGAAGTGTCCCTGGGGTAACCAGTGGGCTGACCAGCTTGCGCAGACATTTTGCCCTGATGATGCCGCCATTTTGAGGAACCCCTTGAAACTTGGTACATCATAAGCTCTTTGTTCACGGCACCTTCACACCAAATCTTGTGCACTTGGCATTCCAGGTCTGGAGTAAAGTGAGTGCGCCTGAACCAGAGTATACGCGGTTACCGTGTCGCCCAGCCGTGGTGACGAACTTTGTAAGTTCATTGTAGCTTTGGTCCTCTGTGCCCTGAAGCCTGCTGCAGGGGAACTGGCCTGATCCATCCACCAGGAGCAAAGAAATTGCCACTGTCCCATTTGGGAATCAATGCTGTATCTTCGTAGCTGAAAGCCACAGAGCCGCGAGATTGCTGCATTTGAACCTGCGACCGAAGTGGACTCGACAGCTGAAGTTTGGTCCGGAGTGTGCTGTGGATCGGTGAGTAATAGCAACCCTTGTCGGTGGCCCCCAGCATATCCATCCATTTTTATGGATGAGTGGCCCCTGGGGGTCCCTCTCCTTTCCACTGCAAGTGCAAACTAGCAAACTATTCCCAACTCTTTAAATCGACTCTGCCATCAAGTGGAGGCCCTCCTTGAATAGTGGGAACCTATTCTACATCACCTCACCTACCTTCCTGAGCTGCTACAGCCCCTACAAAAGACCCTGTTTTGCCCATTTAAAATACCACGTGTGCCAGCTTCGCAAGTACATTTGAGCATTAGGCTCCTCTCATCTTAGGGATTGGACTGCCTTTCAGTTAGGACTGTGTTTGATGCAGAAGGGCCTAAATACTATTTGCACTGCCTGCTTCCTTCCCTGTTTAGGTTGTGGACCCACTTGGCGCATTCTTTAGATCCCATTGGTCTTGTATATATGTGTATAGATAGGATTGTATTGGTTCAATAGTATTGCTGTGATTTCTTTACTGTGTGTTGAATTGAATTGCAAAGGCCTTGGAATACATAGAACTCGGGTTGTAAAATGGCGTCTGTGTTTTTCTCTGTGACTCCTAAACCAAAGGTAGAGCCCTTTGTTCCACTTTTGGCGGGCCTCTGGACAGAGACCCTCCAAAGTGGCGCCATTCTGTCTGGGTTACCTCAGGGGTGTGGGAGGGGGTTTAGGCACCCTGGACCGAGTTGCCTTGCCAACTCAGGTCGCACTCTGGAGTGATTGGCCCAGGTGGTGAGCCTTCCCGCTCACCACTTAGCATGTATTGATTGACAAGCTAGGCTGAATGAATGGGGGACGTCTGCATAAAAGCAGGGCTTTTGGGACTGGATCTTCAGAACGTCGCCACTGGACCTAAAGGATCCGACGAGGGTAACGCTGAGCCGACCTGCACGACGACACCTCCGGTGAAGCCCTGCGGAACCGTCTCACAATCTCCCGACGACAGAAGAGATCTCCCTGCCGGAGAGGCTCTTTCCCTGGCTGGTGGGAACAACCAGTCTTCTTCTTCTTAGTGCTTTTTGATCGCCCTGGACGCAGTGGTCGAATTGCCCGTGCAGAGCACCCGGCAACCGGATAGCCACTACTCCGGCATCGTGATCGAAAGGTGGTGCCTTGTGACGAAGCCCTCCGCGGCTGGTTTCTTCCCTGGTGGTGCACCGGACATCTTCTCTTCGACGACGAGAGCATCTCTTCTCTTGGCCAAGACCCGTCGTGCAAACACCACCAGGAACAACTGCCCCCGCTGGAGTGGTCTTCCACAACAAGGTACCGTAACCGCCTGGCTTCCCTTATCGATCGGTTCGTGTGAGGTATCTGATTCCTCTCCGTTCCGTTGGGTTGCCTCCAAGCTTTATTCACTCTTTGTTCTGAACTGGTTCAACCTGTCGCTAACCAAACTGCTAAGTGAGACTTGAACGCATCACCCATAGAGACTTTCCAGGACATCGTGCCTTACCTCTCACCGAGTGGGCCTGGCCACCGAACTGTAGGGTCTAGTGTGATTAATGTCTTCTTGCCTTGCATTTTTACCTGCTTCAGTACGAACCGTGTTGACTTCATTACCTGCCTATCTCTTCTCTCCCTTCCTCACTAAATATTTGAGTGTCATCTGGGTTGAGGTATACACCTCTGTCTGAAAATAAGTGGTGCCGTAAAACCTAGAGTTGTCGATATTGTGTTTCGGGGGATTGAGCGTTATTCCATTCTGCAGAGTAATTGTATTTTGATTTGTTTGCCGTGGTTCGCTTTAGTACTTTCCGTAGATGTTCTGTTATTAATAAATAACTTGCTACCTTTATACTAAAGCCTGGTTGCGTGTTTACTCGTTTTGCTGCGAAGAATTACCCTATCTTGTATGCTCCCTATACTGACCAACTTTTCTTGAGAGAAGTCTGACTGCTCAGCCACAGCTACCAATTGAATCTGTGTGGTACAGACTGCTACCAAGTGGGTTCATCGCAACACCTGTAGTCCTAAATCTTTTGCAGTGGTCCCAGAGGGAGCTGCACAGGTTTCCGCCTAACACTGGTGTACAGCGGTGGGATTAGTATCGAGTATACAGTTTAGAGTGTTTTTCGACGCTGTAGGACGACTAACCACAAAACGTTACAAAAGCAACTTTCAAAAAACATGTCTACGATGGAAATTTACAGCCAAGAGTCTTTGTCAGATAAAAATACTGAGAGTCTGCGAGCTCTCTGTAGACAAGAGAATCTTCCTGTAAAAGGCAAGAAGTTAGAACTGATAGAGAGATTGCTGGCGAACCAAAGTCTGGGTACTGGTTCAGAGGAACCAAACTCTCCAGCAACTGTAGATAACAGTAATGGTGTTGATCTGAATCATAATTCTGATGATAGCGATGAAGAGGCTGACGAGGACGGCGAGGCTAACGAAACTGTCTCACCTGTTCCTCTACCTGCCTTACCAACTGTGCCTACGGGGCCAATACCAGGTCCCACGAGTAATTCTGCTTATTTTGAACTTGAAAAAATGAAGCTCGAATTAGAATATAAACGGTTCTTGGCCCAGGCTGAGCAGAAACAAGCTGAGTTAAGACTCAGGGAAATAGAGCTTAATCATGAGTTACAAATGAAAAAGTTGTCTATGGAAAATGCTTCTCTCTCCTCTGGTTCCTCTAGAAGCTCCAGTCCCAAAAGACCCCGGATGCCGAAGGAATTAGTGGGTATGTACGAACCGAGATTGGATGTGTTGGATTGGTTGAAACTGTTTGAATACAATCATGGGCTCCAGGACATCACCGGGAATGCGTTGCTTCCCTGGTTGTTCTCTAGGCTTCCTCCTGTTGCGACTGATGTGGTAATGGAATTGGGGGAGGTGGATAAGACGGATTACGAAAGTGTGAAACTAGCGTTGATAGCTAGATTCGGGAAGACCCCTTCCCAGTATCTTAAGAGGTTTAGAACCCTCAAAAAGCATGATGGTACCCCTTGGGCTACCTGGGTGAGTGAAGGGTTGAAAAACTTAGAGGGATGGATTAAGGGTTACAAAGTTAACACTTACGAGGGTATGCGAAATCTTTTTATGTTGGAGTCGATTTATGATGCCTGTTCTCCCGAGCTCAGACAGCACTTGGCTGATTCGAAGGAATTAGATTCCAGAGCGCTAGCTAAGGCTGCTGACTTGTGGGTTGCCAACAGGGCTACTCACAAGGATTCTGGGGCAACTCAGAAAAAGGACGAGGGAAAACAGCCTAAAAAAGACTCAAAGGAGAATTCGAATAACTCACATTCCAAAGAGGGCCCCAAACAAAACCAGAAGGGTAAGCCACTGGGAAAACCACAGCAGAATAGTATGTCTTCTGGTGCCAAACCGGAAGGAGGTCAGAACAAGCCACCATTCCAGAAAGCATTCGGGAAATGCTTTGTTTGTGGCTCGACTGATCACGTGAAAGGAGATCCCAGATGTAAGGGTAAACCTTCAGGGGTCCAGCTTGTCTCCTTAGCCTTCGCTCCAGAGGAGGAAGTCCAAATGGCAAGTGGAAACTTTCTACTGCTAGCTGATGAACCCATTGGAGTCTCAGCCAGCGTTTCTTTAGTATCTTTGGGGTTGTGGGAACAACAGAATTTAGATGTCTATAATTCTATCCCCGATAATACTAAAGAGTATTATAAGGACAGTGTCCAGGTGAATGGTCAGGAGACGCCTGCCATTAGGGACACTGGGGCCAGCATAACTGTGGTGGATAAATCGTTTTTTCAGGCTGAGGATGTTGCTAAGGCACCCAAACGCCTCACCAAGTTAGCTGGAGGGCCTGTGCAGATGCTTCCCCAATTACCAGTTCTCATCCAGTGTAACGACATGACTGTAAAGATACCTGTCAGCATACAGAGTGAGGTACCAGGACGCGTACTGTTGGGTAACGATTTGAAAACTCTCGGAGTTGTATCGCATACTCCCAGACCTCCTAGTAAACGGTTACAGGAGCTAACCAGACCTGCAAGAGAGAGGACCCTGCGCGGAACTCTCGGGGAGATGATGAAGAAAGAAATCACTCCTGCTCCATTGGAAATGGCGGCCGCTGTCTCTAGGAACACAGAAGTAAAAGGGAAACCTAAAACTTCTAAACCGAAACCAACAGCCCACATTCCAATGCAGCCGACACGGACTTCCCCGCGGTTGTCCAACGTCACACCCGTAACTCCACCTCCAGCTGAGGCTGAGGGGGAAGTACAACCCAGTATGGTAGAATTAGACTCTGAAGAAGAGCTAATGGAAGGCCAAGAACTCATTGGAGATCTGGATCCTGTTGACCATCCTGAGCTGCAGTCGTTACTGGCAGAAGGTGGACCCAGCAGGGCGGACTTCAGTAAGGGACAGAGAGAATGTCCAACTCTGGAAGGTCTTCGCCGTCAGGCAGAAACTCAGGCTGAAGGGCAAGAGCCTGGGAAACATAGGTTGCACTGGGAAGATGGCCTCTTCTATAGTGAACCGACCGAGTCTGCACCTGGAGACTACAAACGCCTTGTAGTACCCCAAGAGAACAGACCACAGTTCTTGCAGTTAGCCCACGAGATTCCTTTGGCTGGTCACTTGAGTTTCAAGAAGACTAAGGAAAGGCTCTCGCTCTACTTCTATTGGCCAAAGATGGGGGCCGAAGTAGAAAAACACTGCAGAAGCTGCCATACCTGCCAGATCTCTGGTAAGGTTGGGTCCAAGAATGTGGCACCGTTAGTGCCTCTTCCCGTTGTGGGAGTCCCATTTGAGAGAGTAGGGATTGATATCGTTGGTCCCCTTGATCCTCCAACCTCCTCAGGCAACAGGTTTATACTTGTTGTAGTAGACCATGCTACTAGGTATCCTGAGGCAATTCCTATGAGGACTGTTACAGCTCCGGCTGTGGCTAAGGCCCTCCTTGGTATTTTTACTAGGGTCGGATTTCCTAAGGAAGTTATCTCTGACAGGGGGTCAAATTTTATGTCCCACTACATGAAAGCCATGTGGAAAACCTGCGGGGTAACTTACAAGTTCTCAACGGCTTACCACCCACAAACCAATGGGTTGGTAGAACGGTTCAACCGAACCATGAAGAGCATGATAGGTGCTCTAGAAGAACCCCTTAAACGTAAGTGGGACCTTCTATTGCCATGCCTTCTTTTTGCTTATAGAGAAGTCCCTCAGGAGGGAGTAGGCTACTCTCCCTTCGAACTGCTCTATGGTCATCCCGTCAGAGGTCCATTGGCCCTGATTAAGGAGGGGTTGGAGAGTGCTCCTTCCCCCAAGCCAGTCAGAGTGACTGACTACGTGATAGGTCTCCGGAGGAGAATGTCGCACCTGATGACAGAAGCAAGCGATAACTTGAAAGCTGGACAAGCATTGGTCAAGCACTGGCACGATCAAAAGGCTAACATGGTTGAGTTCGCTCAAGACCAGCTTGTTCTTGTTATGATCCCCACAAGGCAGAGGGCCTTGCAAGATAAATGGATGGGACCCTACCGAGTAGTGGGTAAGCTCGGCGAGGTTAACTATCTGGTGGACTTGGGCAACCCCAAGGAGGCTCAGACAGTCTTTCACACCAACCGACTTAAAGCGTATGTCTCACGACCTGATGTAGGAGCGTTGCTTCTAGCATCGGCCGAGGAAGAAGAAGAGAGTGAAGCTCTTCCGGATCTCCTCAGAGGCTTACCTTTAGATGAAAAAATTGAAGGAGTAAATCTCTCCTCCAATCTGACACCCGAGCAACAAGAAGAGTGCAAGTCTATGTTGAATCAGTTTGCCTCTCTGTTCTCGCTCTCACCAGGCTTGACCCCTTGGGGCCAGCACGAGATACTCACTGGTGACTGTCTGCCTGTCAAAAGCAGAGGATATCGCATGTCAGAAAACGTAAGAACCCACATCAAAGGCGAGGTCAGCAAGATGCTTGATCTCGGGGTAATAGAGCCCTCTACTAGTCCATGGTCTAGCCCAGTTGTGTTAGTACCAAAGGCCGGATCTAAAGAACTTAGATTCTGCGTGGATTATAGAGCTCTTAACACAGTCACCACGACTGATGCCCACCCTTTGCCAAGGACAGATGAGTTGGTGGATAAACTTGGCGCCGCCAAGTTCCTCAGCACATTTGACTTGACGTCAGGCTATTGGCAAATAGCCCTGACCAACCATGCCAAGGAGAAAACTGCATTTTCTACCCCCGTTGGGTTATACCAGTTTACGGTAATGCCTTTCGGACTAAAAAATGCACCTGCTATGTTTCAACGGATGGTAAACCAGGTTCTAACCGGGATGGAGGACTTCTGCATGGCATACTTGGATGACATAGCAGTGTTCAGCAATTCCTGGGACGAACATGTAACCCACCTGAGAGATGTTTTGCAGGCTCTTGGACGAGCCAATCTGACCATAAAGGCGAGTAAATGCCAAATTGGACAGAGTAAGGTAGTCTACCTTGGGCATGAGGTAGGCGGTGGAGAAATAAGGCCTTTGCTCAGTAAGATTGAAGCTGTGCAAAATTGGACAACACCGACTACTCAGACTCAGGTGAGAGCCTTCCTAGGCCTCACCGGGTATTACAGGAATTTCATAGAGAACTATGGGACCATAGCTTCTCCACTGAATGTCATCTCCTCGCCCAAATTCCCTAAAAAGGTTAAATGGAACGAGGAGTGCAATCAGGCTTTTGAAAACCTGAAAAAGGCTCTTTGCCAAGCCCCAGTACTCAGAGCTCCTGATTACCGCCAACACTTCATTGTGCAGACAGACGCTTCCAATGTAGGGATAGGTGCCGTACTCAGTCAACTGGATGGGAAAGGTAGGGAGCACCCCGTTTGCTACATCAGCCGCAAGCTGAAGGATCCTGAAACAAGGTGGGCAACAATCGAAAGAGAATGCTTTGCTATCGTGTGGGCTCTGAAGAAGTTTAGGCCGTACTTGTATGGTTCTACTTTTGTTATTCAGACTGACCACCAACCCTTGAGATGGTTAATGCAAATGAAAGGGGAAAACCCGAAACTACTGAGATGGTCGATCTGCCTGCAAGGGTTCGATTTCACCATTGAGCACAGGTCAGGGTGTCACCACCAAAATGCTGATGGTCTCTCTAGGATGTATATCATCGACTAGAGGTATGAGATTCATCCAGGAGTGGATTAAATCCTCCTGTCCCTTAGTCTGGGGGGGGCGAGTGTTAGGGAGAATTCTCTGTTTAGGCTGAATTTCCTAACCTAGTGAGTCCCCCAGCAGCTTTGCTGGATTTCTGGAGTTTGTTTTTTCCATCCTGCCAAGAGTGTGACCCTTTTCCTCTCACTCTTGGACATGTATGTGTGTGATTCCTTTGAGTTGTCAATGTGTTCGATGGGCTATGGGGTCTTTTACTCCATAGGGTCTCATAAGTTTTTCTATGTGTGTCACTCCGCACCCTACGTGTCGTGACACGGGGGCACCCTAGCTGGTCCCCCCACCATAGACTCCATACCCGGGGACTGACTACCGTCTCCCCGGGCATGTAAAGTCACCATTGGCTTTACTAGACCTAAATTTGCTAACAGAACTAGTACCAACCATCTTATTGTGGACGTGCTAGTAGGGGTAATTCGATTACTCCTGGATCTGTTACTCGAGGGGGCACTGTCCCGTCCCTCCTCGTCGAGTTTTTGGCTGGTGGCAGTGGAAACTACTTGTTATGTTCGACCCCGAGCATAACCCCATGGGATCCGTCCCATTGTTGAAGATTGATACTGTTTTTCGTTAATCCCCAACGTACCACCGATCTACTTATCTTAAATAGGTTTATCGAGTGGTATTTTCTGCCAGAACTCGGGTTGTAAAATGGCGTCTGTGTTTTTCTCTGTGACTCCTAAACCAAAGGTTGAGCCCTTTGTTCCACTTTTGGCGGGCCTCTGGACAGAGACCCTCCAAAGTGGCGCCATTCTGTCTGGGTTACCTCAGGGGTGTGGGAGGGGGTTTAGGCACCCTGGACCGAGTTGCCTTGCCAACTCAGGTCGCACTCTGGAGTGATTGGCCCAGGTGGTGAGCCTTCCCGCTCACCACTTAGCATGTATTGATTGACAAGCTAGGCTGAATGAATGGGGGACGTCTGCATAAAAGCAGGGCTTTTGGGACTGGATCTTCAGAACGTCGCCACTGGACCTAAAGGATCCGACGAGGGTAACGCTGAGCCGACCTGCACGACGACACCTCCGGTGAAGCCCTGCGGAACCGTCTCACAATCTCCCGACGACAGAAGAGATCTCCCTGCCGGAGAGGCTCTTTCCCTGGCTGGTGGGAACAACCAGTCTTCTTCTTCTTAGTGCTTTTTGATCGCCCTGGACGCAGTGGTCGAATTGCCCGTGCAGAGCACCCGGCAACCGGATAGCCACTACTCCGGCATCGTGATCGAAAGGTGGTGCCTTGTGACGAAGCCCTCCGCGGCTGGTTTCTTCCCTGGTGGTGCACCGGACATCTTCTCTTCGACGACGAGAGCATCTCTTCTCTTGGCCAAGACCCGTCGTGCATCCACCACCAGGAACAACTGCCCCCGCTGGAGTGGTCTTCCACAACAAGGTACCGTAACCGCCTGGCTTCCCTTATCGATCGGTTCGTGTGAGGTATCTGATTCCTCTCCGTTCCGTTGGGTTGCCTCCAAGCTTTATTCACTCTTTGTTCTGAACTGGTTCAACCTGTCGCTAACCAAACTGCTAACTGAGACTTGAACGCATCACCCATAGAGACTTTCCAGGACATCGTGCCTTACCTCTCACCGAGTGGGCCTGGCCACCGAACTGTAGGGTCTAGTGTGATTAATGCCTTCTTGCCTTGCATTTTTACCTGCTTCAGTACGAACCGTGTTGACTTCATTACCTGCCTATCTCTTCTCTCCCTTCCTCACTAAATATTCGAGTGTCATCTGGGTTGAGGTATACACCTCTGTCTGAAAATAAGTGGTGCCGTAAAACCTGGAGTTGTCGATATTGTGTTTCGGGGGATTGAGCGTTATTCCATTCTGCAGAGTAATTGTATTTTGATTTGTTTGCCGTGGTTCGCTTTAGTACTTTCCGTAGATGTTCTGTTATTAATAAATAACTTGCTACCTTTATACTAAAGCCTGGTTGCGTGTTTACTCGTTTTGCTGCGAAGAATTACCCTATCTTGTATGCTCCCTATACTGACCAACTTTTCTTGAGAGAAGTCTGACTGCTCAGCCACAGCTACCAATTGAATCTGTGTGGTACAGACTGCTACCAAGTTGGTTCATCGCAACACCTGTAGTCCTAAATCTTTTGCAGTGGTCCCAGAGGGAGCTGCACAGGTTTCCGCCTAACAAGAGGTACCTCAGGAGGGTGTTGGTTTCAGCCCCTTCGAGCTTCAGTTTGGTTACCATGTAAGGGGACCCTTAGTCATAGTCAAGGAGGGATGGGAGATGCCCACTTCCCCCATAACTACCAATGTAGTAGACTATGTGCTAGGGCTCAGAAAGAGAATGGTACTCCTGATGGGTCTGGATAGTGAGAAACTGAAGGCAGCGCAAGCACTGGCGAAATATTGGTATGACCAGAAGGCTTCCCTCATCAATTTCACACAGGGTCAGCAAGTCCTGATCATGAATCCTATAAGGCCTAGGGCTTTGCAGGACAAATGGTCAGGCCCTTACACAGTGGTGGAGTCCCTGGGTGAGGTTATCTATTTAGTGGACCTTGGAAGGGCTGATCAAGCTCCAAAAGTGTTCCATGTCAATAGGCTGACGGCTTTCATCCCAAGAGTTGAAATAGCTGCACTGCTGCTGGATTCAGATGTTGAGGAGGAGGAGTCAGAACCTCTCCCTGACCTGTTCCAGGACAGTCCTTCAGGCAGCTCCATTGAGGGTGTCCAAGAAGCCTCTCACCTGACTGCTGATCAACAAGCTGAGGTGAAAAAGTTGCTGAGGCAATTTTCCCCCTAGTTCTACAAACATGACATTGACACAGGAGACAGTGTACCTACCATAAGTAGTGGATACAGGATGTCAGACAAAGTAAGGTCTTACATTAAGACAGAGGTCAACACGATGTTGGTTCTTGGGGTGATTGAACCCTCCAGTAGTCCTTGGTCCAGCCCTGTTGTTTTGGTTCCAAAGGCAGGTTCCTCTGAATTGAGGTTCTTTGTGAATTACAGGGCTCTGAATGCTGTCACAAAGACAGATGCACACCCCTTGCCTAGAACAGGTGAGCTGATGGATAATTTGGGTGTCTCCAAATACCTCAGCACATTGGTCCTCACTGCATGCCTAGGAGAAGGCAGCTTTCTCAACACCAGAGGGTCTTTACCAGTTCAGGGTAATGCCTTTTGGGTTGAAGAATGCCGCTGCCACTATCCAGAGGCTTGTAAATCATGTCCTTAATGGGTTGGGTGAATTCTGTCTTGCATATCCGGATGATATAGCAGTTTTTAGTGCCACCTGTGAGGATCATGTGAAACACCTCAAGATTGTGTTACAGGCTCTTCAGAAGGCCCACTTGAATATAAAGGCCAGCAAGTGCCATATTGGATAAGATCAGTGGTCTACCTTGGATATGAAGTAGGTAGAGGGAGGATACGGCCTCTACCCAGTAATGTACAAGCAGTACAAGACTGGCCTACCCCCACTACTCAAACCCAAGTGAGAGCCTTTATAGGACTCACTGGGTATTATAGAAACTCCATGGCAGACTATGGCACCAAAGCTGCCGCTCTGACTGCTCTCATAACCCCTAAGAAACCCAAGAAGGTAACGTGGTTCTGAAGAGTGTGGGAAGGCCTTCAATGGCTTAAAAGACTCCTTGTGCCAGGCCCCTGTTCTCAGGGCCCCTGATTACCAAAGACCTTTTATTGTGCAGACATTTGAGCATTAGGATCCTCTCATTTTAGGGATTGGACTGCCTTTCAGCTAGGACTGTGTTTGATGCAGAAGGGTCCAAAGACTATTTTCACTGCCTGCTTCCTTCCCTGTTTAGGTTGTGGACCCACTTAGTGCATTCTTTAGACCCCATTGGTCTTACATATATGTGCATAGATAGGATTGTATTGGTTGAATAGTATTGCTGTGATTTCTTTACTGCGTGTTGAATTGCAAAGGCATTGGAATAAAGGTATGTGTATTTTTGAAATATATACACCTGACTGGGAGTGACTTGTAAGTGTCCTTTACGTCCTTTACTCTGTGTGCTCATTGAGGTCTTTCAGTCACCCTCACCCCTCCTGATATCTAGTCTTGACCGCCGCCATAGCTACCTTGATTGGTCTGGCTTGTCCAGAAGGTTACCCTGTTCCAAGAAACTAGACTGGCCCTCTGAATCTCTGCCCTCTAGGTCAGAGTTTATAAATCCATCTTAACAGGAGGCAACGTTCCCTCTAATTATTTTTCTCTAAGTGCGGAGATGATTTTTCTTTGTGCGCACATTATTTTCCCGGTGTGCAACTGAATAATGATGAAAGACACTTTTTGAGCATGAGTAGTTAGTGAGATACCATCTCTGAAGAGTTTGGAAGGCAATTTCCCCTTCCCAACCACCACAATTCTTTACAAATCAGTGTAAAAGGAGCATTTTACAACTCTTTTTCTGAAAATATAGGCTAAATAAAAATGATTTTATATGTTATTATAACAAGAGCTGATCAACCGGTCCAAGACTTCACGATATGCCATAGTACCTTACAAAAGTACTCCTGCGCAGAGAGAAAAATTTGTATGCACAAAAAAACGTTGCATGCTCAGGATAAACAATATGTTTAGTCGTGGCTATTCAATTGTGACCAGTGCTCAGAGATAACACAGAAAGTGCTTAATGCCATTGGAAAACATCTCATGTTTATGCTACTCTGATGTGGCTGTGAAAAATTCAGACATTATGCAATTTTTGCAAATTGAATAATTGTAACTGAAAGGAATGTGTGGGAAAACATGCCAATAAGAGTTAATGTGAGACTTTAATGGAGTAATTCAAGGGCCAGGAGAACATGCCTCTCATAATTTGTGTAAGGATGATAATTGCATCAGAATATCTGCACCACAGAATATGATGATCAGAATTCCTGGGCCTCTGCTCACTATCTACGATATGTTTGTCGGTGAGTTGCAACAACATTTACTCAAAACCGCCCTTACAGCTGGGAGGCATATGCACCATCCATTTTACTCCCTAAAAACAGGGCAATATGCCCAACCAAAACGGGAAGCCATGAACATATAGAAATCTACCGCTGCTTCTACCCACAAAGTTCCACTGACATCTTTTCAAATCAACCAGCAGAGCAGTGGCATTGGTAGAAACTCAAATAATATTACTGCCCAATCTCAAGAGGAATTTTAAGGGGAAAGAACATATTTTAATAAGCATGAAGTATCCCTACTGGAAAATCCAACTACTTCTTACTTATTGAAAAATCTTTTGATTCCAAGTATGGACTAAAATCGGATACAAACACTGCTTGTAACTCTGACATAGGAAGTGAAATTACAGGGTACATAATACAGCTTATAGTTTTGCCCACTCTTGCTCACCATAGCCTAGCCAAAAATCAACAAGAGAGCCTTAATGCGGTTTCTTCTGGTGCCCTGTTGAAGAACATGAAATGTATTTGCCCTTTAAGTCAACAGTATCAATGCTCATAGGTACAACATATTGAGTACCTTCTTCTTTAACTAGGGACGCCTCCTCTGAAATTCACAGTTATCAGTTGAGCAAGATGCATGGGGGTGCTAGATGCAATACATGCAAACCCATGATTATATTGAAAAGCCCTCAGCAGCTGAGCATGAACAGAAAGAGAAGGTGCAGTTTCCTAGACTATTAGTATAGTTTCCTATTCTTTAGCAAACACACATTTCCTTCACTGTTCTGCCAAAATATCTGATTTGGTTGTTGTTCTTCACCCCAAGGGAGTGTTCTCCTCTTCCTTTCCACCCGTTGCCCTCCCCGGCTACTGTACTAGCCTCCAATTTTAGTTGACAGGGCTCATAAAAAGTATGGGATTTTAGCAGTAAAATACTAACTGGGATATTTGCATACCTACAATACAATGCAAGCAAATCCAATTTAGAGCCAGACATTGATATTATGTGGCATTTTAAAAAATGTCATAAGTCTCCATGTGCACAATTACTATGAAGTACATACAATATTGTTTGCAACATACCCCACCTTTCAATTGTTGGGTAGGATTATACAAGTGCTCAGTGAAACCAGTCTTGTATAGCAGCGAGTTAGGAAATCATTTGTTAAGGTCTACGCTCCATGGAACTCTGAACATTTTGAAAGGTTGCAGATTGTGTGAAAAACATTCTAGATATCTGAATATTGTTGCACTCATTTTATTTACGAATAATGGCAGGCAGAGTCCATACCAATTATCCCTTGCAGGCCAAGTAAATGAAATTGCAATGTTGCTCTCCACATATAGGGTAATGTCAGCAATGCTAAAGTAGGAGACTGTGAGCATGACATTTGCCTACTCAAAATCCTTACAGGGCAAATTAATATTTGAGTTTTATAATGGGTTAACTTGCAAGGGGGGCTTTTTTTCAAAGTGCATGTGTGACATATGTGCAACGAATAGGAAGCATTGGATGAGGTTATACATCCTAGTAGCCTGCTTACGTACAGTCAGTATCCAATATTTGAGCTGAAACTTGGGTTACATAGTGTGGGTAATGCTTTTGCTAAGGCACCATGAGTAACAGAATTTCTTGTGCTTGAACGTCATTCATATTATAACAAACATAAAACAAGACTAGTATCCAAGTCTGGTAACCTTTTGCAGATCTAAGGCTAGGTAGAGTCAAGATTGTCGGGTAATATCTGAATGTGGCCTTGGGCTGAGTTCGAGTCATGTGGTAGAATCAAGTATAGGAGTCATTGGTGGGGAGGGACGATAATTTGGTTAATGTGTGCATGCATATCTTAGTTATATGTTCTGTTCATGGAGCCACTTGTTCATATTCGTTTTTATCCTCTTGTCTTCTGTTTTTAGGGTTTTTAGGTTTTTAAGGTCAAGCTTGCATAGTAGGGCAATGTAAAAAGATTAGATCAGAATATCAAGAATAGTTAGTATAATGTATCTTCATGTTGAGAGAAAGCAAATATTAGGTAGTTGCTGTGGCTTGTCCCTTATTACATCTTTTTGAATAGGTGGGAATTGTCTGTGTGCGCTGCTGAAATTCATCTGAGCGGTACCCAGAAGGAAGCTGGGCAAGCGCACAATCGCACAGCTTAGAGGGAACATTGACAGGGGGCATGCTGCATTGCCAGGGTAGCTCAACAGTCTTGAAGCACAGGTAAGAGGGAAATGCCGGATGAGTGCATTGAACAAGATGTGACGGAAGAAGGAAGTAGGCCAGAGCAAAGTGTGCGGAAAAGCCTGAGGCGGGCCACAATGGATGGGGGATGTAGAGCGGCAACAAAATAAAGTTACAGGGGTAAATGACACAGAGGGGAAGGCAGATCGAAGGGAGACAGGCACTGAGAGCATTCAGCATTAACCACCCCAATCAGAAGTGGAAATTATGGGCAACTAACCGTAAAGAGTGCCCATCATTATTGGTTCCTGATTGACTGAGTTATCTCGAACATTCTCAGAATTATACTAATAACATAGAATTCAGTGATATTACTGAGTAGGCAATAACGAAAGAAAATGTTAACGCCACAAAAGTTAAGAGTTCTTCTACTGGTGCTGAAACATTCAAGGCAAAGGGGAAAAGTCAAACCACTACCCATTTTCCCACCATTACGTTGTCCATTGAAAATGACAAATGTACACTTTTACACATTCCTATAATAGAAACACCCCTAAAAGGAAGTTAGCAAACATACATGTTAAACATCCAATTTCTTTTTTGCAAGCAATTTTCCATGTGGCTATGTTAAGTAGCCTGTCTTTTAAATTGAGTTTCTGGAATGTTGTTTGGAATTCTGACATGTCCGTTGAATGAGGGGGAAAGTGTTTATTGCCAATAAAGGCAAAGTACAGAAATGTATATAGGCTGGGGTGATCTAATTTAATTTTTTTCTATCAAATGAAAGCTTTATCCTTGGCCCTCGTTCATTTTAACACAATTCGAATGTCCTCTCAGAGTACATATTATATTATAGGGCGGCGATAGCCATCCCATAGTTAAGGTGAATCAGACTCCCCTGGGAACCCCTCAAAATTCTATTGTTAATGACTTTTGATTTGAATAATGGTTTTGGCTGAAATTTTAAAAGTGATTGAAAACCTGCAGCCTCCCCAGACTGCGAAGTTTCTAAACAATACATTTTAAACAAAAATGTTATTAATTGTCATTTTGTTTACAAACGTGTGGCCTACTTTCCATTCATTTTCGCATAGACAAACAAGGTCAATTGTTGCAAAAGTACATAGCTCAAACTGCTGGTTGGATTTGGACCATGTCCAGAACAACTTGGACACAAAGCTTTGACTTGCGATACATGCTTAGTTTAGGGTTATTCTGTTCCGTAGCTTTTTTCAATATTTGACGGAGCAGGGGCTGCACCCTTCCCAGAAATAGAGATATTTAGGAGATTTACCTGAAAACAGGTTTTTTTAGAAATTAAATGACCACCATCTTGTTTTTCTCTCGATGCAAGCGGAATACGCAGCTATGGCCAAGGATATGGGAAAATGGAAAGCAGGAAAAAGCTATTTGCAGGTCAACATGCATGCAAAGGACCTCAGGCTAGAGGTGGGGGTGGCTAGAGGGCACCAAGTAAAATTTGGGAGTTGGAGGGTGTCCAGGGACCGAGTTTGCAACATGAAACTATCTGTAGTCTCGGTTTGAAATGTAAGAATAGGTTAATAAGTGGTTTATATAATGTAGGAGATGGATTGTTACTTGTGTAAAACACTGTATATTTCAATATGTACAAGCATTTCCTATAAGGCTAGGTTACATAAATGGTTCCATGTACATTATTTTCAGTGTGAGGGAGTGTGGAAGGGCATGACTGTTTACATATGAAAAAAGTAAACAGTAGGTTGCAGATACTAAAACCATATAATACAATGTTTGAAAAAAATTAGATTCAACTAGTAATAAGAGTTTTAGGGAAGAATTTAGAAATACTGTGTATACTTGTTATGTGTATAGGTGTTGAAAATAAGTATGCCCACAAGGTTTTAAAAAAGTATTCTAATTAAAATAAAAATGAAAATACCTTACTCAAAGGGTTAGTTTCTTAAGTGTATCAATATGTTCTATGTATAGCGTGAAGTTTTTAGAAAAGTTCTCCAATCTGTTCAGTCATTAAACCATACATGTTTTTCCATTTCGTATGGTAGGTTTTAAATAAAAATTGTCATTAGCTTCTTAGGTGTGTAGGTGGCCAGATAAGGGACGCACATCAAATTGTGAAAGAAGTTATGAAATGGCCATGTAGATATCATTTTTATAATTTAGAATGAATTTTGATATAGTAAAAAACAGTATTTGCACACTGCATACAACTATCAGTGTCAATAGAAGATTAAATAACAATTCCTAGTTTAAAAAAATGTGAAATTTGATGTGTAGATTATGAAATATCATTATAAGCTTGTCATGGGTGTAGGTGGCCAAACAAAGGACGCACAAAGATTTTATAAGAAGTATGGTAAAATGACATTTGTTAGGGTATTAGTGTCATTTTTGGAAAGTGTTAATATGTTTACCGGCAACAGTTTGTATTGTCAACTTATTATTTGAAATCTAGGTATGACTATACTTTAAAAAGATTAATACTCAGAATAATGTTACACTGTTGGCATGTCTTCATTTATTTATTTATAAAATTGAAGACATAGTTAGGTTACATGTCTTGGTTTCCCGGTGAAGGTTGTATAAAGTAATCTGTAAATGTGTCAGCATGTATTATTAAATAATGTTTGTACAGTATTGTAACATATGTGCATTGTAGGCACATGCCTTTATCGGTTTACAAATTATTGACTTTGTGGGCAATTCTTTTTAGAATTTGCTGATGCATAACCAAGTTCCTTTACCTAAATGGTTAGTATAGTTGAGGTGATAATTCAGAATTTTGTTCATATTTTGCACTCTATAGTATGATTAATGAATACAACCTGTTAGGAATACAATTAGGATTCACTTAGTACCATTATGAAAAATAAAAACTGAAATAATTTTGTTTTTATTTTGTTATGAACTATATTTGATTTTGTTTCAGAGTTGGGAATATGTAAGAAAGAAGAGAACATGTATACACGTATCTGGTAAGACATTTCATAAATATGGTATATATATATATATATATATATATATATATATATTCAATGAAAACACTTAGTTAAGGGGACGTAATGGTTAAGTCGCACTAATAAAAACCTATGAAATTCAATGGAAAAACAGGTAAAACCGCCGAAAACCTCTGAAATTCACCAGTTATGGTAAGCTCAGCAACCATAACTCGCGCCACTATCATGCATTGCTAAGGCTAATACCCAGGGCATCAAAGATGACATCACAAATATGTCATCTTTAATGGATAAAGGTAATTAGCACCCCTGGTTCCCAAAGAGAGTACCCGGGGTACTAATAAATAGATTTTCCTTCTTACAGCGGGACGCCTTTTCTAAAATGGCCACCATGGAAAGAGAAGGTAGGGCTCAGTACAGAGCCCCTCTTCCCTTTCCATGGCAGCCTGCAGAAGGCGAAGTCAGAATCCTATGACCATATTACCACAAGTACATTTTTTTCCCCTTTCAAACCTACCCTACCTTCGAATAACTTTATAACATAGCCGGTCCCAGGTGGACATGGCTTCTTTAACACCATTTTTCATCCCTCGTGGTCAAGGCCCGTAGCCAGATGGTCTGCGTCATGAACTTTTATCATGACCCAGACAATCTGGCCACTGCCCATGGCTACAGGCTATACCTCAGTCACCAAAGGTATATCACTATTTTGTGTACCTACATTATGACACTTGTCAAGTGAAGTGTGTCTGTGTGCACCCTGATGCCCGCGGGCTTCGGCGCATTATAAATAAATAAGTAAATAAATAAATAAATAAATAATGAGGGCTCCGGACGATTATCCTCCATTGCAGTCCCTGCAATGCGGGATAAAGGCCATTAGTACTCCTGGTTCCCAAAGCGGGAACGCAAGGTGCTAAAAAATAGATTTGTCTTCCTACAGCGGGACGCCTGCGGCTCAAATGTGGCACCTCCCTTGACTACCCATTCAGAACTTCATCTACACATCCCTTGCTTCATGGAAAGATCGGCTGTCGGTAAAACAGGAGACTGTGCAGTTGACACCGCTGCTGAAGTTGAGGCTTCATTTGCAGTTTGTGATGTTGTTGCACTGGTGGATAGAGGTGCTGCAGGTGGTGCTGATGTCCGTCTATGCAAAGAATGGGAGTCTGTAACACTTTAATAACTTTCTATTTGTAAACAGTACATATAATTGTAAACAAAACACTTTTAAAAGTTAAATTAATATGGAAAGAAAAGTTTTTAACAACATGGTTATTTGGGGGAAATGTGGTTGCACATTTGCTTTTTTATTTTACTTTCTGAACGTGATACATTGTTTTGATTAGCCAAATTGTCTGCATTATTAATGTTAATTATGTATGGAATAACAAAACCCTTGAAATTCAAGGAAAAAAGTTTAGTTGCAGGGACGTTAAGGTGCGCAATACATTGCAACAAACCCTTGAAATTCAAGGAAACAACTTTAGTTGCACGGATGTTAAGGTGTGAATTTAACGCAACAAAACCCCTGAAATTCAGCTAATGCCACCATAACTTCACACCCCCTGTTGCACAGCCCATGACCACAATGGGAGGGATAAATGGTGATATGTGTTTAGTTTAGTTTATTTATTTGTATAGCATAGCCTAACCCTGGCGAATCTGGGCGCATTCAACTTAGAACATAACACAAGTTACACATACAGAGTACAATAAGAGAGAATATTTACAAGTGAAGAGTATAAATACAGTGAGAAGACCAGGCTACATAGTGGTCATAGCAGAATGTCAACACAAATGTTACAGATACAGTAATTGGAGCAGGCAGGCCATTCTAGACTGGCTGCAGAGATGGCGAGTCTGATATGCAAAGGATTAGCATTGCTGGGTGAAAAGCAAATCCTTCACCCTGGCTCTGAAAGACTAAAAGGAGGATTCAGCTCCAGTGTCTGTGGGGAGCGAGTACGAGCACTTTGCTGCTAGCACAGGGAAGCTCACTCCACCAGCTTTCAGGTTAAACTTGGGAATGTTCAGTTGGTGTAAATATGGGGCTCTGGTGGGTCTGGTGGAGCACTGTCTTGAGAATTTGTCAGATAGGTATTGGGGTGCTGTCAGGGATAGGCATTTGTGGGTAATGACAAGGGTACGTAGTTTAATTCTATCACATATAGGAAGCCATTGAGTGTCATTTCTGATGGTGGAGATGTGGGTGGTGCGTGGTACGTTGAGGGTGGATCTAAGGGCATTATTCTGGAGAACTTGTAGTCTGTTCAGGTTGTGACTAGTGGAGCCGCGAAATAATGTATTACAGTAGTCCAATTTGGACAGAACCATTGCCCTCGCTAGAGTGAGGCAGCTGTTAATGGACAAAAATGGTTTGCATGCATTGATGAGTTTATTAGTGTAGGCCGTGGTGGAGACTGTAGAATTTATTTGCTTCTTGAGCGATAGGGTGGAATCAAGATAGACACCCAAGGTTTTGACGTCTTTGGAGACTTTTATGATGTTGCCATCGATCGTGAATGACTGTTAACGAGGGTCAACCTTGTTCAGACGGGCCAGGGATCCGATGATCAACAATTCAGTCTTGTCGTTGTTTAAACAAAGGCTGTGGGTAGCCATCCAAGCCTGGATTTCAAGGTAAATTTCATTTTGTTTTACAGTATCTTTTTCATAGCAGCCGGAAAGGGTGATGAGGACCTGAGTGTCTTCCGAGTAGTTTGTATATGTGACAGCCAGGTCGTCAAGATGATCAAAAAGGATCTTTGTAAAGATTGTTTTTTGTTTTGATTTTGAATGATTTATTACCCGCACCAGACAGAATAAACCGTACTTGGTCACAGATGGTCACTAAGAAGAGAATCCAGACGTGTAGGGAACCAGAGTTATAGTTATGTTTGATTTTCCTTTATTTAAATAGGACAGTTTTTAGTCTCTTTCTAAAGAGGTCAAGGGATTCACACATCCTAATCTCTAGAGGACGCTGATTCCAAACCTTGGGGCCAAAAGCGCCAAAGCTTCTATCGCCTCTTGAGATACATTTGGTCCATGGAATACAGGTCAGGAGTTTGTCTTCCGAAACGCAAATGCATTCTAGGATGGTATACCATAATGTTTTTAGACTGTAACTGGGCGCCAGCCCCTTCAAGCATTTATAGACTAAAGAGGCTATTTTAAATTTAATTCTATCCTCCACCATCAACCAGTGGAGGGAGCTTCGCATTGATAATACATTGTCTCGTTTGCCAAGGTTTCCTATCACTCTAACTGCTGCATTTTGGGCTCTTTGTAGTCGGGCAATTTGTTTTTGTGGGATTCCTGCTAATAAACTGTTGCAGTAATCCAGGTGGGGGTTAGTGATTGCCCCCACTACAACTGCCCTATCCTCCAGAGGTATATTGGGTAACACATTCCGTAGTGATCGCAGTACATAATAGACTAATTTCACTTTTGCTCCCACCTGCGTCTCAGTACCGAGATTTTTCTGCCAGCAGCAGCCCAGGTTTTTAATCTTTTTGGAATACTGCAGATGTTCCCCAAGGATCAATGGCAGAGGATTCTGTCTCTCAGACAGCATTTTAGTCTTAGGGCCAAACAGAATCACTTATGTCTTGGCTGCATTTAATTGTAAATGGTTGTCCGTCATCACTTCCTTAAATTCTTCCATACACATGTTGATCCTCTCAAAAGCGTCTTCAATGTTCTGGATTTCCACGTATAACTGCATATCATCCGCACATGAATGAAATCGCAAGCCATACTTCTGGAATATTTTGAAAACCGGGCAAAAGTACAAGTTAAAGATAAGAGGGGATATGAAGGAACTTTGAGGTACCCCACATTCCACCTCGACCATTTGAGAGATAAATCCATCCAATATTACCCTCTGACTTCTATCTTTGAGAAAGGATTCAAACCAGTTTATCACCTGTTCGGATGCCTTTCCCACCTGCCCAATACATTGTGCCAATATCTGGTGGTTCACGGTGTCAATGGCTGCGGATAGGTCTAACATCAACAAAACCGTTGACCCTCTTTTATCCGCAGCCTCTAACAGATCGTCATGTACAGCCAAAAGAGCTGACTCTGTTAAACGGTAATTATATAGTGCCTCCTTTATATTTATATTGGCCTAAGCCTAGTCGCGCTGCATGGAAAAACGCGTCGCAAAGTTCTGATTTTGGGTTGACTTCGCCACCATTTTAAGATTCATCTGCCATTTTGATTTCCACTCATGTGTTTCTTTGTTCTAAAATGGTGGACTATGTTTTCAACTTGCAAGCAAGCTTCCCGACATTTGAGCTCTGTTAATGTTTAGACTGTCCAAGAGCCGACTGTTTAAACTAGGCAATAAGGCCTTGCACTGCAAATGAACTGTTGTTTAAATGTTGTCTGCACTCACAAGACTCATCCCTGAATACACATTGGGGAAAATGTAGAACAAACCTCGAGCGTAGACAAAGGCCGAACGCAATTGTAAAAGGATATTGAATGATGCTTACCGTAGGATCTGAGAATATACATCACCATTGTGCGTCCATGGAAATGCAAACCTATGTAATTCCTAGTATAACAATGTACAATAAGTATATGAACTAGGCATGAACTCTAGACCACGAATAATTAACGTGAAGAGAGGCTGGATAATATTGCTCAAAACTGTATAAAAGTACAAACATTTAGGTGTCCAGCACTCTCTCACCTCTCTCTGTCGGTCTGGTACATTGCGGGGTGCTGGGAGCCAGATAGCTATCTGTGTTACTTTGTAAACTGTACAGTAATAAAAGATCTGTGAATCTTTCTAGCCCGTGATTGGTGTATTTCCTTTGTGGTACTCAGCCTCGATATTTCCTTGTTCTTTCAGATGGCGCCCGAATAGGGACCCTCAAGATTGATGCCATCTCGTTGAAGAGTTGATACAGGTATCGGACCGGGATCGGACGGTGAGAAAGGGGGCCCCTTCTTGGATGAGACGCGACACCTCAACAGTACTGCATGACCCGATCCCTGGGTGGTGAGCTCGCGGTCCGAGACGGCATCTTGACGAGGGTCCATATATCGAGGTGGGCAGTTTTGCTGAAATCACCAGCCACAAGGGTCCTTTTTTGTCCTTTGAAATCCGATCGGACTTCCCATAGTCCTTTGAATCAGGTGAGTCATGCCCCGTTCTTAAGTATCCTGATATTTGGTTGTAGTATTGTCCTCGCAAGCCCAATCATTGCCAGGTAACACCAGTGATCTGATATGCCTGGGAAATTGTCTGCCTGTTTCAGGGCGTTATTCCGCAGAGACAGACAATCTTTGGAATTTGGCTGTCCGGCACCACAGGAGGGGTCACCGGCATGTACTATGTACTGTAAGTATGGAATTGGTAGTATGGTATTCAATGATATTTGGCACAGATAAACTAGACATGCTTCCAAACTTCAGTGGCTAATCAATGGTAGCTTTGAGATTTCCTGTATATTTATAATCTATATTGTTAAAGAAAAAAGCTAGACCTGGAGCATTCCATGTAAAACAAAATTGGAAAAAAGAAGCTATGCAGCAACTTAAAAGTAAAGAGAAACATGCACGTCGACATATGTCAAATGCCGAAAAAGCATTATTATATGATCAACAGAAACAGTCAGAGTCTGATAGAAATAGGGATAGGGCTTTTCAACTTGGCATACAGAAAATATATCCATCTAAAGATTTCCATGTATCAGATGAACTACCTATTCCTGTTGTTTTACCTCTTCCTGCTGTCGTCCCTCCTCCCGTAGCAATTCCTGCTCCTCCTATTGTTCCTCCTATTGCTTCTTCGCTGCCAGCTTTTTCTCTGTTTCCTGTTGTTGTTCCTCCGTCTGTACCTCCACCTTTACTGACTGTTGCGGTTCCAATAGATTCGGTTTTGGCACCATTAATAGTATCACCACTGCCTGTTGTTCAGGATTTCTCCACACTTTCTTTTCCAAGTGGTTCTGCTCCGCTTGTAGTTGATAGAGGAGCGAGTGGTGAATCAAAAATTTCAAAGTAAAGTAAAAAATTGTAAGATTCTAAAGAGAGAAAGAGAGACGTGAATGCATGGGCTAGACAATGCAAAGAGAAAGGTGAACGAACTGATGTCTTAGCTACACTATCTAATCTAGAAAGTCTTCCTGAGAAAAATGTCTTTATTGAAGGGATGGGAATACATTTAACTGTAATGTGGAATAGACTGAAGGACACAGATATCCCACAAGGGTTGAGTGATCTGAATGTTTTAGCTTATTCAAGAGATACTGCAGAGAAAGTATATGAGCATGTTGAGAGGGTTTTTGAGTTTAGAAGGGAGTTAGAAATGTTACAGAATGATGAAATAGATGGTGATAGTTTGGATACTTTTTATGTTCAGAAATGGTTCCTCCCTCTTTGTAAGTCGATGAGTGAAGAAACACGAATTTGTACAAGAGATGCACTTAGATGGATTTCATACATGTCGATATCTCCCGTAGAAGTATATGACACGTATAGTCAGTATACTCCAGAAATGCACAAGAAAGTGATACAGGTAATGATAGAATACCTGCAGAATGAATGTATAAAGAGAAAGGTTTGTTGTCCCGCAGAATTATTCAATATTTATAAGAGAGCTTTCACATCTGACACCGCTTCCACCACTTTTGCACTCGATTTAGCTCTGTTGCTTAGTAAGCGTTCGGAGTTGCCTACTTCTCAGTTGCATATGTGTCATGACCCATAGAACTTGCCCTTTCTGGACTTCCTGGTCCTTATCGCGACGGGGCTTATACTCCTTGTTACTCCCAACATGCCCGTGCCAAGTGACTTGCCTCGCACCACCCTTTATGTCGGACACAGCACGTTCTATAAATTGGCCATGCCCCTGCGGCCCCGCGCATCTCAACGCTATCATTAGGTAGTGACTAGACGTGAGTGTGCTGTTCGGCAAATCCACTATTCCTAGTTTCCTGGTCCCTTCTTCCTTCCACCTTTTCCCTCTAAATCTGCTCCCGGAATCCTCAACCCTAGTGACCGCTACTTTCTTCCTGGACATCCTGGAACTGCGACCTTCCTGGAACTCTGAACGCACTCTGGAGCCGGACGAGACTCGAGCGAGCCTATACAAGACCCGATCCGTCCACAAGAGGAATCCTCCCGCGGAACAGAGCAAGACGCGATCCCAGGTGAGACGGGGGGAGATTTACGACACTATGAGAGAGGTTCCTCTGACATTTGTCCCTAAAGTTGAGGTTCCGGCTAATGCCACAATGGGCATAGCCGCTTATGATATTGATGCACATTATGTATCACAGTTTGTCCACGTCCTGCTCTCAAGACAGGAAGTTAATACAATAAGACAGTCCATTCCAGACATTAGGAAAAATCTGACAGGGTTTTACAAAGAAATCAAATCTGTCTTACAATCGTCAGTCTTCACTCTGGGTGATATAACTTTGTTGTTTCCTGTGCTCCTACCTGCTGATTTATAGAAACAGATAAGGACTCTAGATGATGCAGCAGGGTTGGGTGACACATGGGATAGTTTGGTTAGACAAGATAGAGAAAGAAAGACCACTACAGGTGATGCTGACCTTGCCAGATAGAATAGTGGCAAAATCCCCGAGAGAAGGATTGTTTGGGACAAACTTACTGCTTGTACCCAAGGAAAATCTGAAGGTGCTACCGAATTCTTTAATTGGTTCAAACAAGTATTCTCAGATTTTAGTGGACAGGATTTAAGCACCGAAAAAGATTATTTGTGGAAAACTTGTGCGTGGATTGTTGCCTGATATCCAGTTGCAAATTATGACTTCCGAGAGTGCTTGTCAAGGTAAATCTCAGTCCGAAGTATTGCATATGACTCAGTATTATGAGAATAGAGCCCATAATGAGAAGGAAAGGATTGAAAAGAAAAAAGGAGATCTGAAAAGTAAGGTATTGTTGCAACAGATAGTTAGAGGGCTTAGAGGGGGTAGTACACAGTTTAGAGGACAGTATGTTCCACAAGATAATGTGCCGTTGGGTCCTGTACATGCGAACCAATGTGCTTATTGCAGACAAGGGGGTCATTGGCGAGCACAATGCCCGATCCTCCAGCAGAGGTCGAATAACACATATGGTGTCATGGGTAGACGACCCAGAGGCCGCCTTGGGGTAGGGGGTCCTGGAAGAAGCCAGTTTGTTCAAAATTGTCAGTCCTTTTCGCAAGATAATCAGCAACCTAATGTAGATAGCAGAAATATCTTCGATAATCCTTCTACTGCCCATATTTCTGAAGATCTTGCCTTTGATGATATATTGTTTCATTAGGACAGCCCGAAGCAGGGTTTGGAACCAACGCCTATTCCCATTAATCAGAAAGGTCCCTACATCGAAATGATGGTGGGGAATAGGAAGCATGTATTTTTGATAGACACAGGAGCACAGAAGTGTTCCATTGACCATTCACGGGTTGCAGACATTTTACTGTCAGGGCAAACTAACATTTCTGAAGGGTTTTCTGGTACGCCAGTGGTTAGTCCTGTTTCTTTGCCGGTACTGATCTCACTGGGTCCATTTACGGATCATTGTCCGTTTCTTTTGACAACGAACTGTGGAGAGAATTTGCTTGGGCTGAATCTGTTGAAGGAATTAAATGCGGTAATTCATTGTTCTTCGGATGGAGTGCGTTTGACAATTTCACAAGAGCAATTTTCTGCCTTACAGTTTCTGACTAGACCTTTGCCGCCAGAATTTAGTGAAGTTCCGGAGTGTGTTTGGGCAATTGATGACAATGATGTTGGTATTTTACACATTGAGCCTGTTAAAATAATTTGGAAACCAGGAGTTGAGTTGCCATGAATTCCACAGTATAAGATTTCAGTTGATGGTGAGCACGCCTTGAAGTGTATAGTTTCTGATTTTGTACATCGTGGGGTAATTGAAGAAATTGCAGGAAGTTTGTGCAATAGTCCGTGTATAAGAAAGGGGATAATGCAATTCCTTTCCGTTTCATTATCGATTTACGGGCAATCAATAAGATTGTTGCTCCACAATTCCCAATTGTGCCTGATGTAACGACGATACTAACGATGATTCCAGCGTCTGCTACTCATTTCAGTGTTGTGGATCTTAAGAATGCCTTCTTTAGCATTCCTATACACGAGGATGGCAGATATTTGTTCGCGTTCACTCTAAGGGGACACTCGTTTACATTTACCCATGCACCGCAAGGGTACACAGAGAGCCCGAGCATTTATAGTAAAACTTTGAAAGAGCAGCTTGATACACTTGAGTTGCCTACTACTTGTACACTGCTGCAATATGTCGATGATCTTCTTTTAGCTGCAGACTAAGAAAGTGCTTGCAAGGAAAGCACTGTGTTGTTGCTTATTCACCTAGCAAAATGTAGTATCTTGGGAGTGGTTATCAAAGCAAGCAAGATAAACAGGAACCACTCCAGAGCCAGGATTATCAAAAGTAAGTCTTGTTTATTTGTTACAGTTATAGAAGGAAAGGTGAGATAAGGAGATGAGGTGATGTCCTGCTGTTCCCCTGGCTCTCTCTCTGTTAGCCCAAACGGTCACTCCTGGAACCCTTACACTCTCCCTATTCCAGGCCTCACATAACATTCCAAGCTCCACTTCCAAGTCACACATACACACAGCTCTCCTATTAGGTGAACGCCAACAATGAATACCTCTAAGCGCTATGCGACATCTATGCACTAGATTACTACAACATCCCCCTCCTTAAAAACACAAAACAGAAAAACTATCCATGTGTTAAAAATAAACCCTCGAGAAACTAACCTTCTTATGTCCTGGTCTGCCCCCCAGGACCTTAGGGCTACCACCCCTAAGCACAATCTGCTCTCTCTGAGCAAAAGCTTAACTAACCACCAAAAACCACCTGTACAAAAACCTATACACCTTCCATAAGGGTCTGCCACACCCTTACCCTGGACCTGCCACGTCCGACACAAACCTCACCCCAATTCAGGACACTCCCATCTCTGCAAAACAGGCAAAACTCACTACGTCCAATATAAACAAAACACATGGAGAATATAAACTAAAAAAAATCTGAAATCACTAACCTTCAAAGTAACCTACAAGCACCAATACAGTCACCAACCATCTAGATACTTAATATATTACATCACCATCTCTCTCCAAACAAAACAGAAAATAATTAAATAGGACAGCCACTCACAGGACAGAGATCACAATTAAACACGACACAACCACAAAAGGTGTGGTGTGTAAAAAAAAGTGTGCACGGACACTACTGTGCAAAAACAAGAAAGCTTCTGCACAAATGCCAAAAAGATGAAAAATGTAGCACTTACTGAAGAATTCCCCATAAATGAAAACTCAGCATGAGCACACACAAGATGAGAAATGTAGTGCTCGCTACATACTTAGGATGAAAATGTATTATGAAAAGATGTAAAATTCATAAACTGATTTGCCAGTATTCTAGTTAACCTACACTCAACCTAGTGTCCCCACTGACACTTGAAAATAATCTCAACTCAAATTCAAAGTACTAGAACAAATGCTGGTATCCAATCTGTGTGCCTTGTTCAAACGCGCAAACAGAAATTCCTCTAGGCATGCTACTACCCAAACCTTAAACTCCAAAATAGCACTGCCAGGCACTACAGAACTTCACAGGAATTTACACCTTTCCTCCAAAAATGAAAATGACACTATTTACCAAAAACTCTAACAAGAGACAACTTACCTCATTAATGTAGGGTCCAAAACTACATCTAACACGTACGCATACCAAACTGTCTCCTACCATAGTGTCCTCTCTATGCTCCTAGGGTTCCTCAAAATAAAACTTGTGAATCTTCAATTCAGGGCGTCACACCTGGCCAGGATGTGAGCCTAACCCCTTATCACATGCGTGCTACCTCCCACACGCTTACTCACAAACACATACGTGACAACATACCTCTCACGCATTCTCTTAATGGATCGGTATCACTCGTGCATTCACTCAATGTAACCATAACTCTCATGCATTCTCAACTTCAATGCATACTCACAAAACATGTCCACGTAACATCTCTGATGCCTAAAATAAGTGTAAACCTTTAAGGGATGATCAGCACTAACAGACATGGGCCTGATCACGACTTTGGCAGTAACGCTGGCGGTATTACCGCCGGCGGTATTAGCCCGACCGCTGAACTCCCCGGCGCTAATAGTGCCGGATCACGAGTTCGCCAGTAATGTTAATCCCCATTCCTCATTGAGCCCAATCGGGAATGCCCCATTCCCCATTGGGCTCAATGGGGAATTTTCACGCTCTTACCGCCGGTGGATTTCCCGCCGGCGGTAAAAGCGCAAATTTTCAGCGGATTTCCCCCCAGCTCAGAGCTAGGGCGAAATCCGCCGAAGTCCTGATTTGGCGGACCCTTAAATCCGGCGGTAATAGCGCTACTGCCGGATTTGAGGGTTACCGCCAAAGTCGTGATCAGGCCCATGGTGTTGATCAGGCACCATTCTGGAAGTGCGTGTGAATTTTAACTCTACATTTAAAAACATCCCATTAATTCACTTAAGAACATTCCTACTCAAAACATATCTGTGCAATTGCATTTCAAATTCTGTGGACATTTAGGGCCTGATCACGACTTGGTGGTTATCAAAGCAAGCAGGATAAACAGGAACCACTCCAGAGCCAGGATTATCAAAAGTAAGTCTTGTTTATTTGTTACAGTTATAGAAGGAAAGGTGAGATAAGGAGATGAGGTGATGTCCTGCTGTTCCCCTGGCTCTCTCCCTGCTAGCCCGAACAGTCACTCCTGGAACCCTTACACTCTCCCTATTCCAGGCCTCAGATAACATTCCAACCTCCACTTCCAAGTCACACATACACAGAGCTCTCTTATCAAGGTGAACACCAACAATGAATACCTCGAAGCGCTATGCCACATCTATGCACTAGATTACTGCACAAAACTTGGACATACAGCTTCACTTAAAAAAATTCAGTATTGTCGACAGGAGGTCTCCTATTTAGGCTATCTCCTGTCAAAGGAGGGAAGAAGATTGACACCTGAACAAATTAAAATAATTTCTAGCATGTCTGTCCCAAATACACAGAAGGAAGTCAGAGCCTTGTTAGGAATGGATTCTTACTGTAGACAGTGGATCCCACATTTCTCGTTATTAATCAAACCAATGTTGGCATTGACAAAGAAGGGCATTTCTTTGCCACTACCGTGGAACTTGGAACACTAGAAAGCTTTTGATCTGCTCAAGACTGCACTGTGTTCAGCACCAGTTTGGGCACACCAAATTATGAAGAGACCTTCGAGTTGTATGTGCATGAACATGATGGATGTGCTTTGGCTGTGTTAACACTGGATCATGGGGGAAGAATAGGCTGTGCGGTTAATTTTCCTCCTCCCTTGATCCTGTTGCATGCGCTTTGCCGAGATGTCTGAGAGCTGTCGCTGCTGCTGCTGTGTCTGTAAAACAGAGTGAGGGTATGGTCCTAGGCCATGCTTTAACCTTTTTGGTACCTCACTCTGTAGACGTTCTATTAAATAGAAAGCAAACGCAACACCTTACTTCTGCACGATTAATGAGATATGAATTGATCTTGTTTGCACCGCATATCCAAATTAGAAGGTGTTGCATATTGAATCCGGCTGAACTGTTACCTCTTCTGCAAGATATTGCTTGCAGTAACGAAATGTCACATGACTGTCTTTATACCACAGAACAAGAAACTAAAGGCAGGATTGATTTGAAAGATACACCTTTGAATGATCCTCAAGGGGAGCTCGATTGTGGAAACCAAGAGAATTTCGTATAACTCTGCGCATGCCGCAGAGATTATTGCACTGACTGGAGCTTGTGAACTTTCCAAAGGGCTTAGAGTGAATATATTTACTGACAGCCAGTATGCTTTTGGGGTGGTTTACAAGTTCGGTAGATTACGGGCAGAACAAGGTTTCTTGACCTCTTATGGAACGAAAATCCAATATGGCACCTTGATAGTTCAGCTACTCTCAGCGCTTGCGTTTCCCACTCAATTAGCAATTATGAAGTTGGATAGAGAAGGGTGTTGGGTGGATAATTCAAAGGGAAAATGGATGTTACCCGATGTGTATGTCACCGCAATGATCACAATGGCCCATGGTCCCACACATATATGTGCTAGGAAGAGCTGAAAAATGTTAGAATCTGTCTGGGCAAATGTTAACATCCCCAAAACTGCTGAGCGTTTCGTCCAGAGTTGTATGGTCTGTCTACAGCATAATGTGGGGAAGGGTACATCGACACTGAGGGGTAGTTTTGGTCCACCCTCTGTGCCTTTTGAGGTGATTCATTTCCATTTCATCGAGATGGAACATTGCAATAACTATAAATACATGTTGGTAGTCATTTGTGCTTTTAGTAAATGGGTTGAAGCCTTCCCTGTGAAAGATGCCACAGCAATGATAACGGCGAAAACCATGCTTAAAGAAAATGTTCCTAGGTTTGGTTTGCCGAGGGTTATCTGGTTGGATAATGGTCCACATTTTATCGCTGCTGTTGTTCTGCAAGTATGCGCGGGATTACAGATTGATAAACGGTTCCATTCGGCTAGACATGCCCAAAGTGCTGGACTTGTAGAACATCACAATGGTATTTTAAAAAATAGGATTACCCAGGTTTTTGCCGGCACCAATTTGAAGTGGCCGGATGCCTTACCGATAGCACTCCTATCAATGCGGACAATCCTGCAGACTAGGACAGGGCTCTCCCCGTTCGAAATAGTCATGGGGACGCCAGCCAATATTTGGAGCCTCCCTAAGCCTAGGTATCTGAAAGATGTAGAGCATTTACTTCTCTCTGAGTACTGTGATCGGTTAACTCAAAATTTGTATTTGATTTATCAACAGGTGCAAGATGCCTTCTCAGTTAAATACGAGGGGCCAGGGCATAGAATTCGACCCGGCGACTGGGTGCTCACAAAGTCATTTGAGAGAGCATCCAGTCTTGCACCGCACTGGAGAGGGCCATACCAGGTCCTATTGGCCACACAGACTGCCGTACGAGTAGCTGGGAAACGACACTGGATCTACGCTACGCATGTCAAGAGGATACCTTTCCCTTTGCCACACGACGGAAAAGCTAAGAAGAAACCTACTTGCCTTGTTCCCAATGATCAATCAGTCTTAAACAGCCTCAAGGGTGTTTCGGAGATGCTTCCTGAGACCGTGGGGCCTGAGGAGACTGCTGCTTTGTCTCTGACCTCTTCTCCAGATCTTTCTGCACCTTTGCACGATTCTGTCGTTATTTCACCACTTCCATCAGGAAGCAACAACGCACTGTTCACAGATCACACAGTACCAGGAGTCTCAAGGTACAATCTGCGTCCTTGGCACTAGACTCACTGCACAAGCGTGACTGTGCCCATAGGGAATGACTGTTGAGTTTGACCTTTGCCACTTTTGTGCTGAAGTATAAGCAAGTGGCTGGGGACTGGGAAGAACCATCTTCAATCAAGAAACCACGTGATCAGGAGAGCACCAGCAAACGGACTACAGAGTTTTCGCAGGAACATTTCGGGAAAGAGCTTTTGACGAACACTGCCTGTCGTTATCTCTACTTGTGTGGAGCAACCGATCGATTGTCTGGCCAACAGAGACATTGGACAATCAAATACATGGTCTTGGGTTTTGGTACATTGAAGGAGCGCATCCACTTGAAACATTTTTGCCTACTGAGAATGTTCCCACTATGTCTACACCTTTTGTGCACCTGCACACTCTCTCTCCTAGGGACTCTCAGCACAGACAGAGCTATCACAACAACACACTTCTATTAATAATGAACGCAACTCATGCGATTCTGAATAAAACAAATTGTTGGATCTGTTTGCATTTACCACAGCATGGGGAAACAGGGTTGGGCTGGTATATTCATCCTTTGCCTTTAACTACTGCATGTTATGCCTCTCTAAGGGCACTATTCTTTGGTCGTTGAAATGACAGCATCCCAGGGAACTTTGACGGGACTAATTTGAATGAGTTCGAAAGGCGAGTCCTGACGCCTCTGGGGTGCTCACTTTTTGCAAATAGGAGTAAGCTTAATGTTGCTTCTATTAGGCCTTCCGACAGACTATCTTGACCTTTTCAATCTCTGATCTCTTTCAAGATGACTCCTGTAGGCAACCGGGATGCCACACCACCTTCTTACACTATAAATTATAGCCCCACCTCTGTCTCTTTCTGCATACAAAGGAATGGTTCTCAGTCAATGGGAAATGTTGAGGGTTGTACCAGTGTTGCAAACTTGACCAGTGAGGACAGACCTTTGTATGTAGGTGATCCAGCTTATTTTGTTTGCGGTAATGAAGCTTACCCGTGGCTACCTAGGGATTGGCAGGAAACTTGTTATTTGGGTATCCTGCTAACCGGGGTATATGTAGCTAGCACCACTGAAATCTCTAGGGCTCATCCAAGACGGGACGAGAATGCTGATACTCCTTCATAAGTCATGGGAGATGTAGCAAAATCCTTTGTACCATTTTGGGGAGAGATCATGAATTCCGAGGACATTAGGAGACTGGCGAAAGTATTGGAGAAAACCATCAACCGGACCACTGACATACTCTATAACATGACTCTAGAATAAAAGAAAAATCAGATTAGTGGCTCTACAGAACCGGATGGTGTTAGACGTCATCCTGGCTGATCGTGGTGGAGTATGCAAATTGGTGGGGTCCGCTTGTTGCATGTTCGTACCTGACTCCTCCCCGACCATATTTAAGGCAATACAAAATCTGCATGTCCTAAATTCAGAAGTGCATGTTCCCGAGGGAAACTGGGATCTTAGTGCTTGGTTCTGGGACTTTTTACAGTCTAGGGGATGGAAGCGTCTCTCGGTCTTAATGGTAATCCTTGGTATTCTGTTGGTCTGTTGTTGTTGCATACAATGTCTTCCTGCCGTATGTTCGATGTTAGGGGGATGTTGTGCGCAAACTGTAGGAACATTAGGACAGAAGGTACACACCCCTGAAAAGGTGACCAATGTATTCGTAATGAAGGATATTACTGTCACAGAGCTAATGGCAATTGATATATCTGATGACTGTAATTCAGGATGTACGGACATTGAGACGTGGGGTTACGAGTAGAGCGACTACGTTTTTGTGGAGCTCTTGGCTTAGGCCAAAAGGAGGGTTTGTTAAACAGTAATTATATAGTTCCTCCTTTATATTTATATTGGCCTAAGCCTAGTCGCGCTGCATGGAAAACTGCGTTGCAAAGTTCTGATCTTGGGTTGACTTTGCCGCCATTTTAAGATTCATCCGCCATTTTGATTTCCACTCATGTGTTTCTTTGTTCTAAAATGGTGGACTATGTTTTCAACTTGCAACCAAGCTTCCCGACCTTTGAGTTCTGTTAATGTTTAGACTGTCCAAGAGCCGACTGTTTAGACTAGGCAATAAGGCATTGCACTGCATATGAACTGTTGTTTAAATGTTGTCTGCGCTCACAAGACTCATCCCTGAATACACATTGGGACAATGTAGAACAAACCTCGAGCGTAGACAGAGGCCGAACGCAATTGCAAAGGGATATTGAATGATGCTTACCGTAGGATCTGAGAATATACATCACCATTGTGCCTCCATGGAAATGCAAACCTATGTAATCCCTTACATAAGATTGTATAATAAGTATATGAACTAGGCACGAACTGTAGACCACGAATAATTAACGTGGAGAGAGGCTGGACAATATTACTCAAAACTGTATAAAAGTATGAACTCTCTCTCTGTCGGTCTGGGACACATTGCGGCATGTTGGGAGCCAGATAGCTATCTGTGTTACTTTGTAAACTGTACAGTAATAAAAGATGTGTGAAACTTTCTAGCCCGTGATTGGTGTATTTCCTCTGTGGTTCTCAGCCTCGATATTTCCTTGTTCTTTCAACTCTGTATCATATTTTGGGCGAAACCCCAATTATAGGTTGTCCAAAAGTTTCTCTCTGTCGACAAATTCCTGGAATTGGGTGCAGACAACCTTTTCCAAGATCTTTGTGGGCCATATCAAATTAGCCACTGGCCTGTAATTCTTCAATATTTCCAGGTCTAAAGTAGCTTTCTTCAATAGTGGCTTTACTAAAGCTCTCTTCAAAGCCTTTGGAACTTGACCTTATTGTAGTCACTTATTCACGAAGGTAATATTAAACGGTGTTATATTCTTCGCCAACCGTTTAGCCACATATGCCAGCATTGAACATGAAAGGTCATTGGTGGGCTTCAATTGGCTAAGAAGGGTGGAAATCATCTTTTCATCCACTTCTTGGAACTGAAAGACTACTTCCTCTAATTGCTTGTCCTCTGGTTCTTTTACGCCACCTCCATTCTCTTCTGGCTTGGCGGGCTTTCCCTTTTGTATATTTTCTAATATAGTAGCTATCTTTTCTTTAAAAAAGATGCTACATTTATTTGCCTGTTCTAGTGAGGAAACTATAGTTGCGTCCACACAGGCTGGGTTATTAAATCTTGACACCACCTCAAATACAGCTTTTGACTGATTTCCAGCCTGTTCAATCTCCTTATGTAAGAAGTCCCGTTTTGCTTGACACAGGGCAGCTTTGTAAGTTTTTAAAACTGCCTTCACTCTATCAGCATCAGTATTAATCTTGGAGCATCTCCAAATATTGTTGACTTTACGGAGCTGTTTTCGTAACAAGGCAAGTTCAGGATTAAACCAGGATTTAGATTTCCTAGTCTTTTTTAATTTCAGAGGGGCATATTCATTACAAACTTCATCTAAAATCTCCATACCTTTATCGAAAAATTCTTCACACGTTAGTGAACTGTCAATTTTATTCAGTCTCGCTTGTAGCTCTTCCCTTGGTATTTTATCCAAGTCTGTAACAGAGCGTTTCCAAATTTTTGGCATTTCTCTCCCCTTGCCCTTTTGTAACTCCCTACTGGAGAGTGTAAACAACTGAGGAAAATGGTCTGTCCACAAAATCGGGAGCATCTCTCCAAAACCCACAACCCTTCCCCTCGAGGATAACATATCTAAACAATGTCCCTTAATATGGGGTGGTGCAATAGTCAGAACTGTCAGTCCATTATTGTCAAAGATTTCTCTCAAGGCAGTTGAATCCACGTTACTAAAACTGTCCATCCAAATGTTCCAGTCTCCAAGGCAGAGCAACTCACTATATTTGTTTCCAATTAATGTCAGATATGAATCCAATGATTCCAAAAAATTACCTAAAAGGCCCGGGGGCCTATAACCCAACATCACTTTTATAGAGGTGGAGTTAAAGAGAGTAATGGTGAAATCCCCCATCTGCACCTCTCCTCCCCAATCCAGTTCCACCATATGGGAAAGTGTTACTGTTGATTTATAAATAATTGCAATTCCCTCTCCTCTTTTATGTGTTCTATCTATTCTCTGAATATAGTAGTTATCTGGGACCAAATTATGGAACATCGATTGGCTTCCCTCTGTTAACCATGTTTCTGTCAATAATATAAGCTCCAAATCATGTTCTTGAATGAATTCCTTCACCTCTATTGCATGGATCACTGCTGATCATGCATTGACCAGTGCAGCCTTAATTGCAGCAGGTTCCCCTTGTCTCGTCAAACTTGCAACTTTTTTGGGTGTTTGGTTATCAATCCTTAATAATCTAATTTTATTCAATGTTCTCAAATCTATGTCTCCTCTACGATTATTTAGATCTTCCAGACATACTTTTGTATACATTATGTCTATAAACCATTCTCAACACCAGTTAGATTCTTACCTTGGGGGCTGATGAAAAATCCCCAATAGTGTTTTGCAGCGTTTCCTGCTGCCTGCCGACATCCAGGCCGCAAACAAGCCTAAACAGGCTTCGCTATTGTAAAGCATGGGAGAAACACAGGACCCTTGGGGGACTCCACATTGGATAGGGACTGGGTCAGCCGCAGCAGAAGGTGCGAAAACTGTGGTTGTTCTATTGGAAAGGAAGGACTGATTCCAATTAGAGGCATTCGAAGAGAATTCTGCAGCCGATGTGAGGTGTTTGGTCGGGATTTGGTGATCGACCAGGTCGAAGGCAGCAGACAAATCCAACAGGAGCAAAATGGCCAGCTTGCCCTTGTCTTTGGCTTCGTCCATTTGGATTTTTAGGTCCAGGAGGGCTGTTTCAGTCCCATGCCTGGGTCTAAAGCCAGATTGTTGCAGACCTAGGAGGTTGTTGTCTTCCAAATGTTGTTGTATTTGGAGATATGCTACTGTCTAGTATCTTCAGGAGAAATGGGACAGTCGTAATGGGTCTGTAGTTAGTCGGGATGTTGGGGTCTATGTTGGGTTTTTTGAGTAGCGGCATGACCCACGCTTTTTTGAGGTTATTAGGGACTGAGGAGTTCTTAAAGGAGGAATTGATCAAGGTAGTAATAAAGGGTGCTAGATCTTTGGCACCATCCTTGATAACTGAAGCTGGGCATGAGTCACATTGACAATTCAAAGGTTTGAGGCTTGCAATTATATTTACTACTTTGTCCGTAGTGACTGGGGAGAAGTGGAAAGGGGGACAGGGTGGCCGATGAGAGCGGGGCACATTGCGTAAGTGGGCTTTAGGAGAAAGGCTAGCCTTTTTAGACTCTATCTTGGCTTGCAGGAGAGCTTTTTGTTTGATAAGGCTTGCTGAATGTTGTCACACCAAGCTTTATCCTTGATGCTGTCATCAGTGGGCAGCGCCGGGGATTCTAATGCTCTTAAAATAGAGATAAGTTCTTTAGTATCAGATTTAGCATTCTGAATTCTGGTATTGAATATCTCCTTTTTTGTGTTGGTAATGGCAGCTTTCTATGAAGCAGCTGCGATGGTGAACCTTTCCTTAGTGGGGAGGAGAGGTCTTTCCTCCAGCTAGCTTCCGACATTCTTTTCATATTACGTAACGCTTTGAGTTCTGCAGAGAACCATTTGTTTAGATGGGCAGTCTGTTTAGCCTTTCTCAGTTTTAGTGGTGCGATTCGGTTTAGGGCTTGTTCCAGGGTGACGGTATAGAGGTCAACCAGGGAGGCTGGGTTTGTGTTGGTGTTGGGCTGAAGGTTGGTGACTGGCTGAAGAAGTGGTCTCAGGTGTTCTAGGGTTATGTTAGGTTTGTTCCTAGACAAAACTTGTGGTGCACTGGTGGCAGGTGTGCTGTGGTGAATATCTTTAGGTATGGTAAAGATAATACAATGATGGTCTGTCCAAGCACAGGGTGTGATGTTAAGTAAAGAGATGTCACAGTTGGAGTCGGCCAGCCAGTCCAGTGTTCTGCCTTTGGTGTGGGTGGGCTCGTTGATACGCTGAGTGAAGCCTCGTTGTGTGATAGTGTCATCAAGCAGGGATGCATTAGCACCGCTAGGGTCGTGAAGACCTGGATTAAGGTTGCCCAATAAAATTATGTCTGTGCTTGGTTTGGTATTTGATGTTAGAGGGTGGGAAATGTCTTCCTCAAAGGTGGAGATAGTACCTGGGGGTCAATAAATGAGGTGGAGTAATATGGTGCGGGTGTTGGAAAGTGAGAGTTTGACTGACAAGAGTTCTGCTGATGGTAGTCCTGTATTGGGGACTTCTCTGAGGGTCAAGTGGGAGTTAGCTATGAAGGCCACTCCGCCCCCTTTTCCTGTGTTTCTGACTCCATGGATAATAGTGTAATTCTCAGGAATGGCAAGAGATAGAAAGGGGCCTGCAGCCGGGTGTAACCAAGTGTATGTGACAGAGAGGAGGTCCAGATGGTTGGATGTGATTAGGTCGCGAATATCAGGGGCGTGCACCACTAAGGAGTGTGCATTGATAAGAGATCCCTTGAAGGTGGGGCTTGCGGTAACAGGGTCTCCTAGAGGGGTATCGTGAGACATGATGAGACTAAAGTCACAATGTGGGCCAGTAGGTGCAGGGAGAGGCAATATGTTGGACTTGCTGGGATTGTATAGAGCAGGTGTCCATTGAGTCGTGGTCGTAAAGCAGAAGCGTGAACCTAATCTTGCATTTCTCAAATGGGTAGGGCATGGAATCAGTGGTGTTGGTGGGGTGGCGAAGTGGGTGATCCATTCTGTAGGTGAGCGCGGCGATTCAGTGGTGGCGGTTTCTGGCAGCAGAGTTGCTGGTGGAGCTTGAGGCAGCAGGGCAGGTAGGAAATTGGTAGGTGTTATGGTGTGAAATAAAGGGAGAATAGTTGCCATTGTGCGCGTCACTCCTCTTGAAGCAGCCATATCTGGCATGTGCGATCCTGGACAATGGTAATGGGAGCTGGAAGTGTGCGGAAAGGTAATGAGCTGGCAGTAATAGAGTAGCCAGAGTACAGTATAGCCCCAGTATAGATCCAGTACTATAGATGACACTTAGATAATACTATGCAGTTGATTTTGCACAGGGTGAACACGTGAACACAGGGTGCTAGTGCGCACAAGAGGTGCGTGGGATAACATATAATGTGACACATTCAAACAATATGAATCAATAATGTTAACCAGCGAGCATATCTGTGTGTTTCAATAATGTTAACCACCAAGGCATGGCAGTATATTGTAATAATGTTAACCAATCGTGCTTAGGGCGCCGCTACTTGTGGGGGTGAGCGGGCGAGGGGATGCACGGGTGTTATTGTGCTCATAGATGCGTGGGGTCACACATAATGTGTTACATTTAGGCAGTATACATCAATGATTTTAACCAACGAGCATTGCAAAAAAGTACAATAAAATACAATAGAATACAGTAATGTAGCCAACCTACTCTTGTGGGTGACCGCCCACCAGGTGAGGTGATACATTAAGGCCTAATAAGTCAGGAGGAATTACCACTGTGCAAAGCAGTATGAGTCAACGATATAATGCAACAGTGTTGATATATCAACGAGCGCAGGGAGCCGTTACTCGTATTAGTGAGCAAATAAGGTGATGCGTTTCCAACTGAGTATTAAAAACATTTGTTGATCTTCATATAAAAGGCCCCATTGCCCTAGAGGCGAGCAGGTCAGCATGTGATGCCCATGCTGCGAGACAAGGTGCGATACATCAAATGATGATACAGTAGCGGCAAGGTGTTGGGTGCAGACAAGGCTAGGTTGAGAGCCAGAAGGCTCGGATGGTTATTCTTCTTAGTAAAGAGGGCATAGAGTAATATGTTCGGAGGTTTTTGCCGTGGAGCTGTCATGGTGAGGAAGGAAGTTCTGAGTCAGGTCGGTAAGCCCGTATGGGGTTGATGGTCTTACAGTGGGTGCGGCGCGGGACCAGGCGAGGGTGGCGGCTTAGCAGAGAACTTGCAGCGGGTCATCGTGTGCGGAGTGTGGCAATCAGCAACGTCGCGAGTGAGAGCACCGGGGAGCCCTTGCATTTCAAGCACTTTCGAGCGCTCAGACAGGCTCGGACAGGAGTTAGCCTTCCTCGTGTGCCTTTGCAGTGGGCCGTGTTACAAAAGTCTCTATTACTGTAAATGTAGCATTGAAGATTGAGGGGACTAATGTACTGTTCATTCTTAAACAGAGTCATTATTAACAGTGGAATTTCATAGATGCGTGATTTGTGGATATTTAAATGATGTAGTTATTTCTATTTTTATTAATAAATAGGCTTTCTGTGCAACTCTGCATGTTTCTTGTCCCAAAAAGTGAGGGAACCTGTAGTGAAACGGTATTGTTAAATTGTGGGTCCCAGGTTTGTAAAAAGATTTTCATAATAATTAAAAATAGCCATGCATTCCATGGGATGGGTGGAACAATCTTCCGAACTAGCTGTCACCCAATTAAAACATCGTTCACTGCTCCACTCCCCAACAACTCTTCTCCCACTGATGACATCTCTCTCTCTTTCTCCAACCTCCTTCCCAGTCTCTTTCTTTTCTGATGGTCCCACTACTCCAATGCCCAACAATTCTCCTTCTTCTTATGAGAACTCTGTCTTCCTTCATCCTCACCCAGACTCTCCCTCCAACATCCAGCTCTCTCTGCCTGCACTCCTCCCACTCCTCTCCCTTGCCGCTCTCTGCTAAACTCCTTCCTTCAACTCCTACCCAAGCTCCTTACACTTCTAGACTAAACAGTCTCCTTTTTATAGTACAGTCTGTCTTCACCTCAGACAGTACTTAATCATATTTAGGACACCTGTGTACTGAGAGTTGTGCTGTTTTGTCATTGGGTAATGGGTTGGTAGTCATGTGACTTGGAAGAGCACTGGTCTGAGATTAGATAAAGGCCTGCTGCCGTCATGGATTTCAGAATGGCAAAAGCCAGGTGAAGAGTTCACCTCCCTTCCTCTGGGAGCTCTCCTTTCATTGCCTGGCTTTAATATGGGTCCCTCTACTCTCCCAGCATGTAAATATGGAGTTAGAAAATCCTCTAGCAATCGCGGAAAGCAGTCTTTTATTTTTAAACTTCATTTGTCATAGAGAAATTGCAAGTTTGTAATCCTTGGGATGCTGGAAGAATGAGGTTTCATTTCTTGCTTGCACATTATGCGCAAATCACTCTCTCATTGTTTGAACATAATTTTGTAAACCCGGGGCTTCCCTGAGTGGTGTGAGCATGAGTCATAACGTGAAATGATCACATTGGCAACAGTGCAAAGGAAACAATGTAATTCCTCACTTGCCAGGAACATTGAATTGGTGCAAAGGGAGAGGCTTCCATTGCTATACCAGATGTTTTGGTCTGGCTGGGGTACTTGATGAGCTCTCTAAGTATGTTCACTTATGAGAAGGAGTCTCTCTGAGGGTTATAGGCATTCCTTCTACCTATTATGGTCACTAGTAGGGGTAGGTGTACTGGGTGTGCATGCAACTGTGACCACTTCCTTTTGGGTCTTGGATATTGGTAGAAGCAGTGGGGTATGAATGCTCCTGTAACTGTCCTCTTGGTGGCCCCACTTATCAGTAGGGACAGTGCAGGTGTGAATGCCCCTGTGACTACTTCCTTAGGTATCCTACATCTCAAATGAGTGGTGGGGGACTGGACTGCTTCTATGACTATCCTCTTAGGGTTCCTGCATATCAGTATAAGCAGAGGGCAAACAAGCTTGCAACTATCCCCTGTGCAGGCACCTAGCACATTAGCACGACTGGTGAGGCTGTGAAAGTTATTATGATTATCCATTCAGGTGACCATGGCGCCTGTAGGGGTGGTGAGGTTTCAAAAGCTCCTCTGGCTGACCCCTATGGGGTCATAGATATCTGCAGTGTTGGGAAGGATGTCTATGCACCTGTGACTGCCACTTCCTTAGTTCAGGAAACCATTTGGGATGATCTGGGGATCCAAATATTCCTCCATCAGGTTCAGCATCCACTAGCTCCTAGCAGCCCTCTGCCCCTTCCACCAGCCCACTGTTGGTCCCCAAGGTTGGGAACCGGATTTTGTCACTCTCATTATAAATGAGGTACTGCTCTCTACATCTTGGCCCATGTTGTGCATTGCTTTCATAGGAATCCATGGTCAAATACCCCCCTTTTTGAATGCTGTATCCTCCTGCTGTGACAACATGGCAGTGGATTATAGGATTCATAATGACCTGGCATTACACAGCAGGGGGTTATAGCATTTTCTATGGCCAGTGTTTGTTGTTAGGGGATTTGTGTAGGGTGCGTTGAGAGGACACCTAGTATCTTTTATGCTTTACATAGTTCCTTCTCCACCCCTTGTAATTCTGGTCCCTGGGAATGGGAAATGAACATTAGGGGGTGTAAATAACAAACAATTATATATAGGTTGCTTTCAACTACAGTGTGTTTTCCACTTCAGTGATCTGAGTGACATCATAGACCACTCAAGCTTCTCTCTCGTTGTCTGTCTGATGTCACTTGGCCCCCCTGGATGGAATACATGCCCTGAGTTGAGCGCTACCAACCTATACTGTTGGTAGGGCCAGGCTTATCAACCCACAATATAGTTATAGCATGTCAGATTTTTAGTAGAGCCCTAAAAATCGAATTGATTTTCATTAAGATGGTTTGCATGCAAATCTTACTTATACTTATTTCTTAAAATCTTTTATTTGAGCACTTGGTGGCAAGCAGGCAGTCCAATGTATGCAGTTGATTACAGAACACAACTATTTGGTTTGACATCTGTACAACGAGGATGTTTCTTACATGCATAATAGCCCAGGGATTCAGTATTAATTGTCTATGTTGGGGGCTGCTGTCTCTCCCAGGTATTCACAAAAGTCTGATCAAATGTCCTTAGTACAGCAGCTGGTCGGTAATAGAGTTATGTATAACTCCTCCATCTCATTCGCCTATAAAACATCAGTGTACTACCACCGTAGGTGGTAGCTTCTTGTTGCATCTCAACAGTATGCACCTTTTAGCCACAAGAAGCCAGATTTAAATTTCTACTCCTCGCATCTGTCATTTTGCCAGTAAAGACTAATATGTAAGCCCAGGGTGACAATGATATCTGTTGCTTCAATATTGCAGACAGTGTCTGTCGGACATCAGCCCAGTATGAGGTTAGTTGAGGACAGGACCACCGCTTATGAGATAAGTTTGCGTTCTCCGATCGACAACTGGGCCAGATCCCCTCACAATCTGCTTTGAATTGTTTAATCCGTAATGGGGAATAGTGCAGCCTATTGAGCATTTTAAAATGTATAAGGCGATGCTTAGAGTTGAACGAGATCCCTGTAGAAAGCCTGCATATAACCCTCCATTGTGTATCCGCGAGTTCCACCTGCAGGTCTCACCTCCATTTATCCCTGGGCCCAGAGACATCCCGTGCCATATCACGCTGCACCAGTCTGTACAGCATGGAGGCGCTTTTCTTGCTCTCATTCACTATGTATGATGTGTATTCGTGTGGGGTCAGTCCGACAGGAAAGGACGGCCAGTGCAATTTAAAAGCTGCCCTCATGCGGCGGTGGTACAACAGCTGTAACGGGTTGTCCCCAATACTGACTTTCACTTCTTCCCATTGCCGGGTACATGGCCCCCAATTTTACTATGTGTGCTGATCGCCAGTTTTTCCCAATAGCCCCTTCCTAAAATGAGCCATTTTTATCGTACGGGATATGACCCCTTTGCATTTGCAAAAGCTTCTTCCACGCAGCTGTCGTACCCCCTTAAGGATGCGAATACCCACCAAATAATAACCACTTCAAGGACCTTGTGCCTATCGCCGCCTGCTCCAGCTTAACATGTGGTGCCCTATCAACCTCCCCGAACAATAGGTTCCATAATAAACCTGTGCAGCTGACTAGTATAGCTTAAGATTCAGGGCAACAATGCCTCCAGACTCCGTGCATAGGGTATCCAGTTAAATTGTTGAAAAAATATTTTCGACATGCCATCTTGTCAAAAAGAAATTCGGCAAAAAAAAATACGAATGTTTTTATTTTATGTTTTATTTTTGTTTCATGAGCAAAAAAAAAAGTGTCTATAAAACAAACACAGGGGGTTGGAGGGGGAACCCCCCATTTAAAAAAAATAAATAAAAAAAAACATTCAAACCTTTTTTTTCCCGCATTTTTGTGTCGAATAAAAAATGGCATTTCGAAAATATGACATTGGAAAATGTCACTATGAACCGTGCATAGTGTTTACAGTTCATTAAAGAAAGCTCGGCCAGGCCACATCAGAATGTTTTGAAACATATAAAGTAGTTTCAGTAGTAGCACCGTCTTTATAAGAGAAAGTCTGCCTAGCATTGACATCGGGACCCGGCCACATCGATGCAGTTTGACCCTCATAGTGTGAACATGGCCTATTGTAATTGAATGCAAAATGAATGCATGTATAAATGCATGGACTAATAAATGGATGACATGGATTAATCTCATGATAACCCATCTTACATAAAATGCATTTCAAAATGTGGTTTCACAGTACAATAACTTAACCCTGCATTAATATCTGCATTTGTGTGTGCTACCGTACACCCTGCATCTTTTACAAATGGTATATTCTCGTTCCCCTTTCAGTGTTTACTAGTTGGGCTAACAGGTGTCCCGTTCTGTCCACCTCATCGGACCGTCTAGCCATCATTCCCCTATCTATGAATTTTAATTCCCTCTGTGCCACCCTGTGGAGGCTGTCCAGTTCAGTTTTAATGTCTGCCTGCAAATTGGGGGTAGGTCTTTGCACGTATTCCTGTTGTAGTGCTCGTAGCCTTATCTACGCCCTGTCCAGATCCTTCCTAATAGTTTTCAGCCCCCTAAATTCCGTGGACATGGCAATTCCCCTTATGTACGTTTTGAAGGCCTGCCATAGTGTCACTGTAGAGGACCCAGTGCCACATTGTCATTGAAGTAGGAAGTTACATTATCAAATACATTGATTGAGAATACTGGGTCCAGCAATGCTGTCAGCATGAATCGCCACAGGGGCCTCTAGGTTCCCTCCAGCTTCAGGTCTAACACCATTCACACCGGTGAGTGATCTGAGAATGTTCTAGGCAATATAGTGATGTGATTCTTGTCATCTCTACCTCACAGAGCCTTTCCTCCACCCCCAGGGGAGTGTCCAAGGCCCCCCCAGTAGGGGCTGTGGAAGAAATAGAGGTAGAGAAAAGCATATATACCTGTCACTGTGCATCAGTAGAGAGAGTAGGCAATAACACTGTGCAGTGGGAGGTTACTCTCAGTCATCTGCACAGGAGTGGTTTGCTAATGTCACATACATTGTATTGATGGCCACTGCTCACAACTTCCAGTAACCCTTTGTAAATTAAAGATTGCACCATATATAACATATCAATACACAGTAATTCAAATAGATGCCCCACACATAATGCTTGTGTTCAAATGCTTCTGACAAGATTCTCAGTAATGAACACCCAATGAATGCTCTTACACTCTCATGTAGAGTGAAAATCATTTCATTATAAGAAATAAGTAACAAAGAAACATTGCTACTATTATTGTCACTATACATAACAAACTTAATATGCAGCAGGTTATTAATGAATATGCAGCTATACTTGTGACTGCCTCTATGTCTACTCAAGACCAATCAACCCTCTCAGAAACATAATAGCCCCTTCAAAAGTAACTGTCTACCTCATCAGCTCTCGCTAGGCAACCTCATAGAATGACCTGCCCCCTCAATACCTCTCCTCTTTCCCAAAGTGATATAAAAAATTGGTAAAACCGGTTCTCATGCTCATTACTATCCTTAGAAGGTAGGGATCTGAGAGCTGGAGCCCAGAAGCCTAAAGGCATGTGGTCTGCACAATCCAAGAACAAATCTAAAAATGTCAAATCCAATTGGAAAAACCATAGAAACCCCCTATCAGAATCTCCATGGCCCCTTTTAGCAAAAAAGCAGCAAAAATAGAAAAAAAATGCTTTAAAAGGATCCAGTGTCAATTGGAAATGACCATGATGTCAGCAATAGTCAATTGTGAACAGGTAGGTAGCATGCAGCTCCAATATTAGTTAGCAAGAGTCTCAAAAATCCCAAAAAGCCCATTTAGATACCAGGCAAGGAACAAGGAGAGGCTTCCACCCCCCCTTCCACCATAGGAAAGAGTGTCTGCAGTGCTTCTCTATGGATGGTCCTTCCAGCCTCCATCTGCCTCTTGTGTCTTCCAGCTCCACCAGAATAGTTAATATCCTGCTGCCACCCCCGAAGCTAGCATTTTTAGTCTACGTTTACTTTGGTCAGTCACCTTCCTCCTCAGCAAGACGCTGCTCTTAGATTATGCCTCCCTATCAGTTTTTAGCCAGAGCAAGATGCTGCTCTTAGGTCACTTGTCACTATCAGCGTTTAGCCAGAGCAAGATGCTTGTTTATCCAAAAGCAATGCCAACAACGAGTTACCTCAACCTTTCACCCAGCAGCAAGTAGCTTTCTTATCTCACTACGGCTAGTTAGTTGTTGAATGACCTATAGCCTACATTCACCCATTCTCTCCCATATCCGGCCTTGCCCAGAAACATTGTAGTTGCTTCAAAAACTGTTATTATTAGCTAGAAAATTGGGTTATATTTACTATAACAACCCTGGGACTATTGCAACACTTCCCAGACAGTTTGGAGTGCATCCCAGAAGTGTTGGTTTGCGTGATGTGCTTGCGTGTTTCATGCACAGCCCTGACATCCAAACTTAATGTAATTCTCTGTTAATTGTGAATACTCTGCATTGCCTGAATACATTCTAATCCAATTGCATTATGTTTATGCCTGCCTGCTGACTATATGGCTTGAAATACCACACATGGCTTGAGATACTGCTCAATCCAAACATTCACGCTAAATTACATGTCAAAAGCGCACTCAGAGACATAATTAAGCAACATGGCCGACACCATCCATACATCTATCCACAAGTGCATGTCCTGGACTGAGGAGTAGCATGTGTATTCCCTATCGGGACCATGCTTCACCCACCACACATCCAGAAGTCTCATTGGGCCTCATCACGAGTTGGGCGTTAATAGCCCTACTGCCAAACCCCCCCGGTGCTAATAGCGCAGGATCACGGGTTTGGCGGAACGGGTATTACCCATTCCCCACTGAGCCCATTCGGGAATTCCCCATTCCCCATTGGGCTCAATGGGGAATTTTCACGCTCTTACCGCCGGCGGATTTCCCACTGGCGGTAATAGCGTCAATTTTCGGCAGTTTTCCCCCCAGATCAGAGCTGGGGAGAAAATTGCCGAAGCCATAGTTTGGCGGACCCTTAAATCAGGCGGTAATAGCGCTACCGCCGGATTTTAGGGTTACAGCCAAACTCGTGATGAGACCCATTGTGTTTATGTGATTGAATATCGTGCATGGTGACCTAGTGAGCATCCAATGTGCTGCCCCAGTCCTGTCTCTGGTTATGTTTTTTATCGTGTTTAAGTCCCCCTCCCACACTATCTCAGCCAACTGGTATGAGGCACAAAGATGGAAGATCTTATCGTAAAATTCTGGTTCATCAATGTTTGGTCCATATACCTTGACTAGCAGTACTTCCCTCTTATTCAACAACCAATGTACCACGACTTAACGGCCTTCCTCATCAACATTAGACCCCATCCACACACGCAGTAAAGAGCAGTGTATTTGCATTATTACCCCTATGGCTTGGATCGAGCAGGACGTGTAGTATCGGTGCCCCCCTTAACTTTGTGCAACTTGCCTAGTGTGCTGTTCTTGTAAATGAGTCTCCTGAATAAATAGTATTTTGGCTCCCTGTCTGCTTGCAGGACTATTATTTTACAGGCTTTCTAAAGGGTTGCAGAGCCCCTGAACATTTAAGCTCAGGAATTTGATGCCATGCATATATTCATGTGACTGCGCCATACAACTTTATGTCAATCAACTTGTGCAATGCTGACTGCTGTTTCAACTCTGCTACAATTTACTGAGACCACCAAGTGCATTTTACAATTTCCATCCCAACCATACCAGCCCCCCCTCCTCCCTTGCTGCCCTTCCTAACCCAAGCAGGGTACATCACCCCCCATTCAGATCCCCAAATGAAACTCATGCATTTGCATAGGGGCTAGCTCCTACTGTGCTGGTCATTACTTTAGATACATTTTGAAAGAAGGATCAATAACCAAGCTCATACCATTTTCCATTACAATCAAAAAGTTCTTCAAGCAAGTCAAAGTTCAGTTACATGCTCCCGCGTCAACTACACTGTGAGGGGCACACCCATGACAGTGTCATACAGAACCGGGATCTTGCTTTCTATAAAGGTAACTGCCTCGTCTGGCACCATAAAGAATAAGGTCTTGTTCTAATGCTGTAATCGCAACCTTGTGCAAAACAACATAGCATACTGTATTTTGCGCTCCCACTGGAGTTCTTTGTCACCCATAAATATTCATCATTCCTGCTGCACCGCAATGGAGAAATCCGAGTTGAGATTTATAATATTAGAGACCAGTCTCAATTCTTTCAGTTCTCTAGCGTATCTTAAAGCAAATCCCAGTCTCTGTAATTTAGAACACGTGCTATTATCGGGCGCGGATATTCCCCAGGTTTAGGCAATGCAGACAGCGCGCTATGCACTCTTTTGATAGTGAAATGTGGTGACAATGCAGGATTTACCTTCTACTGCTTCTTCGATGTTATCCCTCAGCGCCTCTTCGGGGATCCAGATGATGCATATATTATTTCTGCGGGATCTTGATCCAAATCTTTACATTTTGCTTTCACAGGCTTCATATCCCTCAACAGCGTAGACACTGTGGTCTGTAGCTCGTGAATGGTATCTTCCATCATACTGATCTGCCCTCAGCCTCATTTATCTGCTGGGCTTCTCTTTGCAGTTGAGTGTGAATGGAGGTCATGTTGGTGGTTATGTCGTCTAGCTTGTCATTCACAGATGCATTCACAGGTGCAAATCCCTGTGTTCAGCTCAGCTCTGCTTTTCTGGCCAGTACCTGCAGAGTTCGTCCCGTGTCTATGTTACCACAACCTGCTGCTCACAAGTATATAAAACAAGCTCACTGCGCACACTATAGCGAGCGCCAAGCCCAGCAAACACGGGGTAACATTCACCCATGCTGTACAGAGCTGAACACTCGCCTCCCAAGCCGGTGTCTCTCCTTGCACGATCTCGTCTGTGGAGGCACCTCTGTGGCCCGCACAGGAGGTGTCAATGACCCACTCTCTATGCTAGGCAACCACGGAGCACACTCACCAGCTGTGGAGGTCAGCAGCGGCCGCACCCAGCACCGCCGGGCCTACTACTGCCCCGCCACACAGGCGAGGTCTCTCTGGTGCGCTCCACCCCCACTTCTCTTCTGCAGGGGGTAAGGGTCTCCAGGAAGACGAGAGCCTCCAATACAACGTGGCTGCCATCAGTGGCACTGTTGCAATGTCACTCATCCTGATGGTCCAGTTTTCAGGGTCGACCCATATCACAGCAAGTACGCCACCTATCAGGCTGTCCTTCAGTGGATCAGGTCTGCCAATGCTCTGCACCACTTTCGTGGTTACGGCAGACACGGTAAGCGTGTTGAGCTTGGTTTTTCAAAGTTGGTATGTCCACACCGCTGTGAGCCTAGAAGGCAGTCATCAACTTGTTTGGCTGCTCCACAGCGCCCCCAAATCTTTCTTATACTTAATTTGATTTTACATATTGGTGGGCAGAAGAGCCAAGGCCGATTTAAATAAGCCACAGTATTGAATCTGTACTATCCAAGGTGCTTGTGTTGCTGCTGACATACGATTAGAACTCATAATTATAATATGCTATTTTGATTGATGTAGAGGAAATCTAGTGTGTTACAATCATCAGCCTGCTGCTTCAAGTTTATATTTAAGCCACCACAAATTCTCGAAAACACATTTTTCAACCACATATAAACTGAGGGAAAAGAAATCAAGGCTTTGGCAGGTGCCTGTTTTTTTCAGATTGATTATTCATTCGTGATGAGCAAACAGTCGCTAACATATCCGAGGGCACCTCCCATACTCTGCCTCCACTGGCAAACCAAATATATATGCAGAAGAGGGGGAGGCTACATGCGCCCGCACAACAACTGCCTTAAATTTGCTTCTACCAAATCGAGCACTCCAAACTAAGAAACATATGAAAAATACGTGGAATGGCTTTTGATGCAGAGATTTTTATAAAAACACTTTTTTTTGGAAGCTGGTGTAAGTGTAGGGATTCTAACCCAGAATAACAGCAACCTATGCCTTATTTGAAAGAGTGCACCATTGTAGTCGATACGTGTGAAATGAATGAGCCAGAAAAATAAAAGCAAAAATGAACGAACGAGTTTCCCTAGACGAAATCTTTTAGCATGCTTATATTTTGGGGTCGACTGCCGTTTTAAGGCATCTGTTGTGCTGCAGTAGGCAGTGCTCTACGGCTGTAGACAGATTAGATGGAGCTGCAAGGTCTCTCTGTGCCATCAATTTCAATTCAGCTGTCGGCTACAGGGAGGACCATCACTTAAGCCTCCTGGAATATCCTGGAATAGTAATTCATGAAATGGGAGGCAGACTCTTGAGAGCAGTCGAGAAAAGGCGGATGCCTAATGGCCTCTTCAGGAGAGAAGGTTTTTTGTTACGTCTCACTTTCTTCCCCAACCCCATCTAGCTTGAGGCGCAAATAACTCAAGTTTCCTTAACCAATTCATACTTCACTGTTGACAGTGATGAGCTCCTGGGCTGGTCACGGCTAGTGCTTTCATCTCAGATGTGTGATGCGTTTTAGCGCTTTGCTGCACGTGTCATGTCTGCCTTGTGCCGTCGAGTTGGCAGAAGAGGAGCGTCGAAGATCTCATTTACCGCAGCTTCCTTTAAGTAGCGTGGGCCAGGCGCTGCTGTGTGCCACCGCGCTGGTTTGCAGTCATTGTTGGGTATGAATTACAGAAGGCGTCCCTTGACTCAGCTTTGGCCTCTTTCTAATTGGGAAGGCAACCGGCTCTCATATCAACGCTCCCTGATGGTGGCCATTTTGAAAAGCTGTCAAAAATTAAGTGTGTATTGGTTCCATTAAAGTGACGGGGACCGTCACTGCATTTATTTTACATGTTCTATTCCATTAACTCCCCGAGCTGGTTTGGCAGCAAGGGTAGTCGGAGTCGTACCTTACCTCAGCCGAACAATATACCATACAGCATAAGTAGATGAGGAAAAATAAAAAGCGAAGCCAGGATAAGGTGGTTAATTAATTGATAGATGCACTTAAGCATGCCTCGTCTGATCTACGGTGCAGGTTCATTAAACACTCCTATTATACCTACCTGGCAGCGGAACGGGTTCCCGTCAGGCGAAATGCTGCAGAAGTAATCATATGTGGGCCGGCCAGATAGGCCTACAATCATTTTTTTTATTTCTGTTGTTTATGCATAGTGTGCCAACCTATTCCATACACCCTATAGGGACAACCCCATTTATGGTACATAAACTAAACAATGTGAGTCCAGAATGAAAATGATATGGCCTGATACATGAGAACAGCAAAATGCATTTTGCATTGCTTCTGCCTGGGGAGGTAGTCACAAGGACACACTTCTGACTTGTTGCATTACAATGCGGCCTCTACTGTGGACAATCCGTTCATTACTTCTGTGCATGTGGCAAGCGTCCCTCTGAAAAACAGGGAGACGCTCAGAATAGTCCATACATTGACCTCCCTTTGTGGGCCTGTGCGATCGAGGCTCCTTTCACTCCTACCACTTTGTACATTTGTGTTTGACTGCAGAGTAATATCTTCCCAATCAGGCACTGCTACTCACAGTCACCTGAGTGGATTCCAAGGGCACTGTTAATTACATAGGCATCTAATATGCCAGAGCACGTGGGTTTCACATAACTGCAAATATTGACCAAAGGCCATTGGCCTATCTCATGGTTACAAAACAGACTATTGAAGTGCATATGGGAGCGACTCTGGGACACCAAGATGATTTGTGGTTGGCTCTCATCTCTAACACTCAGTTTGGTGTCATTTTAGAGTTACCTTGACTTCACAAACAAAACCCACGTATAGTTCAGGAAACTAGACCAGTACAATTAGTCTCTGATCTAGGTAGAATGTCCAGGTTGGATAACTATGATGCTTCACTTCACTCTCCTTGCCGGGGCTTCTTGACATGTGTTTCTGCCACAGGTTCCATTGCTACAATATTTCAGCAGGACCTTTCCCTGATACCTGATGGGTCCGACAAGGGACAAGCCGAGCAGTTACCACCTCATAGGCCTTGTGATTGCCCAAGTCAACCGTTTCTGAGGGCAATACTTCATCACTCAAAAAGAGGACAAAGTCCTGCAGGAATACCTGGAAAAAGCCTTACGAAATGGCTTCATCAGACCTTCATGTTTACTAGTCGTTCCGAAGAAGGAGGAGGATCTTAGGCCTTGCATAGATTATAGAGAGTTGATTGCCATTACCATGAAAAATCAGTATCCTAACTTCTGATCTCTGTGTTACTGAACGAACTGCGATCTGCTGTGATAAATACCAAACTAGACTTAAGGGGTGCCTACAATTTGGTAAGGATCCACCGGGGTGATGAATGGAAGACAGCCTTTAAGATAAAAATGGGCTATTTGAATATCGGGTCATGCCCTTTGGGCTATGCAATGTTCCAACGATGTTTCATTATTTCATGAATGACATATTGAGGGACATGCTGGATCGTATTGTGTTTGCATACCTCAATGATATTCTGATATTTTCTGAATCCCAAAATGTGCATGTCCAACACATCAAGGTGGTTCTACAGTGATTGAGAGAACATGCTTTGCTTGCAAAATGTAAGAAATGCATGCTTCTTTCTATTAAGGGCAGGTTTTGTGGATTTGTCTGCACACAGAGGGGTGTAAAAATGAGTATGGCTAAGGTACAAGCAGTTCTCAAACGGCCTTCGCCTACCTTTATAAATGCGCTGCAGTTATTCTTGGGCTTTGTTCATTTTTATAGCAGCTTTGTACCCCAATTTTCCTCATTGGCTGATCCCCTATCCCACCTTACGCAACTTTCAGTTCCAACCTGATGGTTGTAAGAAGCAAAAAAAGATTTTGAAGCTTTGGGAAGAGCCTTTACTACCGCACAAGTCCAATAACATCCAAATCCTTGGGTCCTGTTTGCAGTAAAGGCAGATGCTTTGGCTGTCTCTGTGGGAGCCATTCTTTCTTAAAAATGTTCCCACCGCTTTTCAATTGCACCTCGTTCCCTATTATTCACATCAACTCACTTCTGCTGAACAGGATTATATGGTCACAGAACACTAGCTCTTGGAAATTTAAGTTGTGTTCAAGAAAAGGTGCCCCTATTTATTGGGAGCAGGCCATCCTGTCAAGTTTTACACTGATCATCACAATTTGCAAGCCCTTTTCACAGCCAAATGCACCAATGTGTGACAAGCTAGATGGCACCTGTTCTTTTCAATGTTTACTTTTGTGGTGACTTACCACCTGAATAGCCATCATGCAAGGCAGCTGCCCTTTCCAGTAAACCTGATGGTGCAAGAGAGCAGGAAGAGGACACCTTTCACCACAACTGGTTATTTGTATCTACATACCCTTTATGGTGTTATTGAACAATACACAGGAGTGGGTTAGCAGTCACAATCAGGAACTAAGCATGTTAAATGGTACCCTTGTCAATGGATTACCATACGTCTAAGACTGCCTTTTGGTTATTTGCCCTCTCTTCGGTTATCATCACAGATCAAGGATCACAATTTACCCTTTAATTCTGGTTCTTGTTGTCAAAGGCCTTTGTTATTGACACACATTTATCCTAAAACATTCTCAAACAGATGGACACAGGAGAGGACAAACGCCACTCTGGAACAATATTTACATTGCTTATGCTTACAATATGTGAGCACCTGGAAAGAAGTAATATGAGCAGTGGAAGTCGCCTACAATAACTCACTGCATTCCACTATCAGGGTTTCTCTCTTTTATGCCTTGTGCGGTCAACCCAAACACTCATTGCCTATTTGAAATGGGATTCTTGAACCAGGTTCCTGCAGCAGGAGAGAAATCATGCATCACAAAACATAGGTATGAGAGAAGGTGTTGGTACACCTTGTGCTAACCCAAAGAACCGCTGACAATGTCACTGATGCATCCTGCTTATCTGGTCAGGATGACAGTGCGGTTATCGATAAAATATTTGCATATAATGAGGTCCCGCAAATTGTTTTCCAAATACGTTGTGCTATACGTGGTTCAGAAATTAATCAATGCTATCACTGTTATTCTGAATGTATTATGAAAGTGGCATATTCACCCCCTCTCCCACATCAATCTCCTCACAACCTGCTCCTCCTCCACTCGTTTACCTGACAGGGTTTCTAGTGATAGCCTCGACATCCAAAGCATCGAATGCAAAAGCCTCGAAAAAAAATGCATCGAAAAAATGCATTTTTTTTTCTTCTTTTTTTTAATGGGGGGTCCCCTCCCAACCCCTGTTTTTTTAGCCCTTAAAACCCATGTTAATAAAAAAACCTTTACCTACAAAAAAATTCATTTTTGTCTATGCATTTTATTTCCAAGGCTTTTGCATTCGATGCTTTATATTCGAGGGAATCACTGGATACCCCTGACAGGCCTGCTCCAGGGAGAACCTGCGTTAGAAATCAAGTCTATACTGGATATGCATGTCCACCATGGTGTCTGACAATACTTCTTTGACTGGGAGCGATACGGCCCGAGGATCACACTTGGGAACCCGTTAACAACATAAACGCACCACAAATACTCAATCCCTTTCTATGCTTTGCATCCAGTTTCCAGTGTTGGAGCTGTGGTGAACCAGAAGTAGCACTCGGATGATTGTGAGTCATGTTTCAAGGGTTTTATCAAAAGAAAATGAATCAAACACCTAACTTTCCCTATTTCTATGTGGGAAGTTCCCTACATAACAACACAAAAACTATGTGTGGATGCTAAAATCCAAATTAAAACTCTTTAGTGTGAAGCCTATTCAGCTAACTGTTGCTACCACTATAGAACGCACCTAACAAAAAAAAGGGAAAAGGGAAGGTTTGGTACACTAGCCTCAACAATGCTTCTGCCTGGCCCAGTTTATACTTGACTTGTTTTCTGTTTTCCAAAGTTCCTTTTCCTTTGCACCAAATTAAGTTTTGCAGTCTCTCCTTTTAATAAAGATGCAAAAACGTTTGTGTCCTTTCCTCCTTCACAGCACTGAGACTCTCCAACGTCCTGTAGTCCTCAGACAGCTTCTTTTCTTTCATACAAGTTATTTTGGATACAGTGGTCCCCCCCCCCCCTGGTTGTTTAACGTTTTTCAATGTTTCTGGCTTTCTTAGCCTTAATTAAATTTTTCATATCTCCTTCTTTCCCCCTTTCATGTGTTAGTTGCATGCTCGGGTTTCTCAGACTCCGTGACCTGAATAGCTTTTGCCAGCTGTTGTTCACTGTAAGGAGTCAAAAATGAAACTCAGACACAAGTAAGTCATGTTTTTGGTAAAAGAGTTTTATTGAAAACAAAAGGGTTGGGGAAAAGGCCTCTCCGACCCCTCTCCAAGATGAATTTCCCTCCGTAAAACCAAAAACTAAGGATCTGTCTGTGTCAGGATGCCAAAATCAAAACTGCCCTTGTGTCCAGAAGTTCTATTCTGATTCTCACACTATAAACTAAACTATAAGGTGAAAATGGAAATGTCTTTAACCTTAGGTGATTGCAAAATAGTTTGTAAAGGAAGAATAAAGAGCTCCAACAAGAAACATTCCCCAAGGGGTACAAGCTTTGGCTCCAGGGGGTGGCTCCCATCGCCTGGAGTTCTGATTCTTTATCTGAGAGTTCTTTGTATCATTCTTGGCCCACAACAGTACAATTATTTACAAAGCTGCTTAGCTTTGTCATTCCACTTCTTTCAAAAATGTACTTTTGTCAGTAAACACAGTTCTATATTTCTTCTTATGACTTCTTGTAGACTTGCAATTGCCTGAGCTACTCGCCTGCCAGGACTTATCATTCACTTGTGTTTGCCTGGTATACTCTCCTGCCAGGTCTGCCTGTATTCTCATTTATCATTGCCTGGCATACTATCATGCCGGGGCTTCTTGAATTCACATACAATTGTAATTGCCTGGTTTACTCTCTTGCCAGGACTTCTTATAATTACACGTTGTTCCTCTTTTACTTCCACAGTTGTGCATACCCTTTTTGTATAGCATATCTTCTTGATACATCATTCGATTTGGATACCCCACATATTTGTATTCCATACAATCATATCTTGTTAGGGGCCTTATTCGCAATGTACTTTGTTGTTTCTCATTCAGTCTCTTTACTTTCTCTCCTTCTGTGACTTTAAATATTCGTATTTGGCATGGTCGCTGAATGGCCCTGGGGTCCCCACTGTGTTTGGGCTGACTCACTGGCTCTTGTTGGTGTTCTCGGCCACACTCGCACTCAAGTGGCAAATGTGTACTACCTGCTTTCCTTGCTGGTTTGCACTCTCTTCACTCCTGTGTCCCCGGCAGCCTCTCCTCACCACGCCTCTTGATCTAGGTGCCAGTAGGTAAAACACTGCTTTCTGCATTTGCCGTGTGCCCAGGAGTTTTCCACTTGCTCCTGGCGTGTCTGTGGTGCGGCCTGTCATGGCAGAATTTCTCTTCTCACCCGCTGGTGAGTCTCTCGGCTTCGCTTCACCAGTTCATGCTTATAGGCTTCACAAGTCTTGTGGATTGATGTGACATCTTCCTCCAAACAGCAGCAGCCTCTATGACTTGGCCTCCAGTCTTTAAATCTCCCACGTACAGGTGCACTTTGTAAACAACTAGAACGCTTATTGAGCTTGTGGCTCCTTTTGTTCTGCATAGCTCTTTCCCTCTTCCTCGTCTGAGTATTTGGGTGATTGTGGGAAAATGAGCCCATTGTGGAAAAGGGGTTCTTGGAGCTTCAACATTTTAGGCCAGGGATGGGCGTTTGGTCTATCGAATCTTGGGAAAAGGTTTCTCTATTTTCCCTAAAAGGGGGTATAGATGTATAGATGTATGTAAATGGGCCATGAAGGTATTGAGTATGAAGGGCTCAGCTTCACGGGCAAATGGAGGATGGTGGACCATGTCTCATCCAAAGAAGCTATGACATCTCCCTCGAAGGCTGTTTCCTCCCATGTGATTCTCCCTCATATAGCTGCTCCCAGGGTCAGGATCAGGTAGTGGCTGCCGTCCCGTGAGCACATGGGAGGCGGTTACCGACAGGAGATTTGTGATGACTGCATTGGATACTTTAGTCAGTTTCTCAGTCCCCCTTTCATAGGGCTTTTTTACTCTCTGCGTTTCTCAGGCTCCCATAACCTGAATAGTTTTCCCAGTGATTTTTCACAGCTTTCGTGGTACTCTCACTCCTCCTTTTATATTGTATTTGCACACTTGGCTTTCTCAGGCTCGCATAACCTGGATGTGTTCCCCATCTATTATTCGCAATGCTCGTACCTTGTAGTGGTACGTCTTCGGTTTGGTGTCTTAGGCTCCCGAAACCGCATTGTCTTTCTCTGTGGCTATGTATGTCTGTAGCTCAGTGCTGATGTGCACAGAGCTCTGGGATCTGGGCTCCCTCATATGCTCTGGTCTCGGCATCTGTTACCAGCATCCTAGGCTACCACAGCTCCTTCTTGGCCAGGCCACCAGATGAGACGGTGTTTTTCCGTCTCTGCTCTCGTTCTGAATTGGGTTTCTAGATCAGATAGACTGTTAACCCGTAGACATTCAGTTAGCGTTTCGCTTGCCCTCCTTGCTTCCGCTAGCTCCATGGCCCAGCATGGCTCTGCCCCTCCTGGACGTCATAACTGTGGAGGCTTGCCTCTGTGTAGCAGTTCCACTGCCTCCGTAGAAGTCTCTCTTTGCTTTACAATCTGTCCTCTTCTTATACACGTCATCGAAACAATTTGAATGGTGTCCTTCTTTGTTGACCATGGAATTCAGGATGTGTTCACCATTACCTGCAGCCAAGCGAGGTAAAGAAGGATCTCTGTAAAATACTGTGGTTGAAGGAGATATATAAGTCTTTTCCATATTCATATATGCAGACAAGGTGGTTTGGATGGGGAGTTCCATTTTGGAATGGGAGTCCTTGTCCCCAGGAGGGGAGTTACTCCCCGTGAGGTCCCACTTGCCCAGACCTCTAGGGAGGGTCTTGCGTAGTAGGCTCACCTCCCTAGCCTCAAAGGGGGTGGCTCCCCTCTGGGGAGAAGGGCCAAATTATCCGGATTTGTCACAGAGCACAGGCTTTGCAGGGGAACTGTCAGGACCTAAGTACTAATCGCCGGCACACTCAGGCATCTACGCAGTCAACCAAAGGACTGGTGCATCAGAACGCCCCCAAAGTTACATGACATAGGTGGAAGATTTGCATCCTGCCACTATGAAAGATCCAGGGGGAGATGGCCCCACGCTTCCCAACTGCATTAAAGGCAGCATTCATTTTCCACACACTGTGATTAGCTTCTTATAGTTATCCTGTGTTTCTTGACCTTGGCTTGTATTGTTGGATCTCCCCGTTGGATGGTTGACCTATTTTCTTCATGCCCTCGGCGTGTATTTTTAGAAATGTGTTTGGATCTCTCCTTTGGATGGTTAACCTGTTTTCTTCCTGACTTTGGCTTGTGTCTCCCATGGTATTGTTGCCCTATGTTTGTTTTGGACTGTCTCTTGTTGGATTCCCCTGATAGACTGTGACACTCCACTGATATCCCTATTGACTGTGTAGATTGTGCCCTCATACCATTCCTTGTAGGCACTCCTGTTTCTATTATTTTTATTTTCTTGTTATTATGCATCCAAGCAACTTGACTATGGTCAGGTTTTCTTTGTCTATGGACTTCTATTCATCGTGCAAGAATATTTGTAGGTTCCATGCGTTTCCCCTGAGCAAACAGGTAGGAAGGTTCGGGTGGGGGGTGGTTACAGGGGCAATATTGTTGTCAGCATAGACCTAGTTCTATTCTACATATTTCCTTTGTTTTCAGCCTGGGAGTGAACCAGGTGGACTGCCTCCCGACGTTTCACTGAAGCCTTCTGTGCCCATGTGTCCTCTGTCATATGCACTGTACTTTTGGTTGGAAATTCTACCTGATATAGAAGGCCTCCAGGCATGCCCGTTGATGATATCTTACATCCCTGTATCAACATCAGACAGCTCCTGACACACACAAGATGGCACATAGGACATATGAAATCCCAACACTTACATAGTTAAAGGACACTGGTGCACCCGCTTACCAAAAGCCCAATCCAGGGGGAGGAGTGAGAACACTATAAAAACACCAGTGTTAGTTAGAGAAAGCTCGAGTTTGGTGGTGGCTGTATATTGCAGAGAGTTGGAGATGATGGTGGCTGGAGAGATGGAGGACATTGGAGACATGGCAAAAGCAGAGAGCAAGAGGAGGTGGTGAGAGTGCTAGATGAGTGAAGGAGGAAGTGGTGAAACTAAGAGGGAAGGCAGCAGTACTATCATCAGGTGGTTGTAAAGGTGGCCCAAAGAAGGAGGAGGGGATAACATAATCCAAATGAGAAGTTAAAAAAAGTTGTGGTGGTGATAAAATCAGCCAGTGGACTTGTTAAAGGAAAGGTGCTGGTGAAAACATCAGGCGGTGTAGGAGATACAGAGGTTGTTGTGTTTTTAACATCAGGAGGTGAAGGTTGCATAGAGAAGAATGAGGGGATAACATCAGTCGGTTAAATCGGTCCAGAAGAGGTGGCAGTGACAATGCCAGTAGGTGAAGCAGGTACATAGAAGGAGGATAGGATAACATTAGCAGGTGGAAGAGATACTGAACAGGTAAGGTGATCAGATCAGGGGTTAAAGGTGTTGCAGAGAAGGGATTTGTAACATTAGGAGAGGAGAATGAGAAGAGGAGAATGGGGGAACGTCAGGTGGGAATGAGAAAAAGGGACGAGAGTAGTCCTGTAGTCTAGGAAGGTTTCAGTAGGCCTGCTCAGTCCTAAACAGACCAGGGAGGTGATGACAAGATAGGAGAGGCTAGAGGGCAAGACACAAGACGAGACCCAGTTAGGGAAAATCTTAAGGGGTAATACAGATCTCCCAACTGGCTATTCCCGCAGACCTGTCTGCTGGAAAGGATGTGCTGTAGAGTTAGTCTTGGGGTACATGACCCTGGAAGGCCACGGTGGACAGGTGGAATGGGCAGAGCTGTGAAGGTATAAGGAGTCAGACCTGGCTGCCACCAGGGGGTTTCTACAGCACAAGAGAAGGGACAAAGGGGCTGGGGAGAGAACAGGTTTTGTGGGGCATCCACCACATTAAAGCAGGGTTGGAGGTATGAGCAGGAACACAATGGTGTTTCCTCAGAGCACCAAAGCCAAGCCAAGGAAAACAGGCTTTGGCAAAACTGGCTTGAGGGAAAACATGGATCTGGCAATCCCTACGTGAGTTGTCTGAAGACATACACCTGTATTCATTTTCTCTAGAGCAAGGCTGTAAGACAGGACCAAGGTGTGGCAGGCAAAGAGAGGGCCACCCAATGGGAGGGACACATCAATCCTTAATCCCACCGCAGGGCTGTAAGACACCAAAGGGGGTTGGGCCCAACAGCCTATGCCCATTCCAGATTAAATATTTGAGTCGCCTTTCAACAGAGAGAGGCTGGGAGGCGGGGCTAAAGTCCCTTTAAAAACTCAAGGGCTAAGTCTGCGAATGGAAGCAGATGGAGTAGGAGGTGGACACCAAACATAGAAGACTGGAACTGTTTTGGAGCAGGCTGGAGAAGAGAAGAGCAACAACTAGAGGGAACAGAACCCAGGATACTACAAGAGAGGTCCAGAAGGCTATGTCACACTGGAGTCTGGGAGCTGGAGGGAAACCAAGCAGACCATACTGAGGAGCCAAGGGAACTGGTGTTGTTGGAAAGGAGTGAGGGAGTGGTGGCAGAGGATAGTAAGGTGATCTGAGAGAGGGTGCTACCCAGAGTAGTGAAGAAGGTGTGAGAGGCATTAGTGAGTCATAGAAGAACAATTAGGGTGGTGCCCACTGGAGTGAAAAAGTTGCAGCAGGCAGTAGAAAGCCAGAAATGATCACTGAGGAGATGGGTGGTGCCCAGAAGGTGAAGAAGGAGAGAGAGATAGGAAACACCTGAAGAACATTGATTGCAAAGAAGAAGGGGCCAAGGAGTGAAGAAGTTGGGATAGCTAATGCACATTTAGAGATTTAGAACTGCAAAAAGGAAGGTGCCCAAAAGAGAAAAGAAGGCAAGGAATTTAGTAAAGAATTGAAAACAGAATTCAGCTGTGAGAAGAGGCCACAAAGGAAGAAGGGACTGGAGGAAAGGGATGAGGAGCTTTCACAGAAGTTGTTCTATGAAGCAGAGAGATGGGGCATTGGGAGAACAGGAGGACAATTATGTGTAGGAGATAAGATAATGGATATACAAATTGAAACCAGGATATGGTTTCAAGTAGAACTATGCCAGTTTTGGTTGAGAGAACTTGAGGATCAGAGGAATGGGGTATGAACTGGTTAGCTGAAGGCAGATGTAAAGGAACTAAATGAGGGAGAGTAACAGTAGTTGGCCACCCTCCTGACCTACCACACTGTTTTGGTCGACATGCAGGATTTTGGGACCTGCTACACCCGGTTTCCAAGACCCTCATTCCTTGCATCCAAGATTTAGATGCTCCCACAGAAGTAGAGCGCCTTAAGGTGAAGAAGCCAGAAATCCCACCAATCAACCACCAGAAAAAAATGACTAAGAAAGAAGAGGAGAAAGTAAGGAGGGAAGTCCCAGTGTAAACTTCTACTGGTGGGGACTTTCCATGAACCCTGGGAGAAAGAAAGTCCCAGACATTTTGGAAAACGAGGTTTTGTTTTACGACTCATTTGTTTAAACAAATCATTTAATTGGGAAGGAATCCTGGTAAACTCAAAGGCTGCAAGATTTTAAAAAAGTTTAGTTACTCTGCAATTCTAGTTCTATGTATTATTATCATAATTTGTGGTATTGCTGAAGGTATGGGACACGTAAAGTGAGGGCCTTTCACTACTTCTGTTTGTTGGGCATGTTTTAGAGAAAGATGGCCTTTAAAAAAGTCTATATTTAGGGTCACATGACCTGAAGTGGATCTTGGCAGCCGATGTCCTTTTCTGTCCAAGGCCTCATCATTGATGCCCTACCGGTTAATGTTATATAAGCTAACATTGCTGCAGTTTGTCTTCAGTTTCTGGTGTCAATGGAAGAGAGTAGATTCAACAGCCAGACAAGAGTTTTGACCTTCAAGTAGATCTCAATCATGAATAGCAGCTTCTGCTCGGTGACAAGGGATCAGTGTTGAAAGACCAAAGAAATATTGAGGCTTAGTACCACAAAATGAAATACGCCAATCACGGGTTGAAAAGATACAAGTATCTTTTATTTCTGTACAGATTCAAAGCAAACAGATAGCTATCTGGCTCCCAACACCTCACTGTGTGTACCAGCATACACAGCGAGTGGTGAGAGTTCTGGACATCTTAATCCAAACGCTTTTATACAATTTTTCCAAACATTGTCCAGCCCCTCTCCAAACTAATAATTTACATGCTAAGGTGCATGCCCAATTCACATGACAAATATTACAATATTGTTCAACGGATTTAACAAGTTTGCATATCCATGATGATTCAATGGCAGTATTGAGTCTCCGGCTCATAGTAAGCCTAGTTTCAAGAGAGTGTGAAGAAGGTGGTTTGCCTATTGTCTGCACACAAAACACAATTGGAGTCTCAAATACAACTAGATTTTAATTAGTCTTCAAACAGCCTGACACGTGTTTCGAGCTGCAAAGCTCATCATCAGAGGCTGCAAATTGTTACACAATGTTATAGAATAAAGATTTAAGTTAAATACAATTTTACATAGTGAATGGGGGTAAAAGAAAAAGAAAAAGACCCAAGCACAGGACATATGGGTGGTTTCAAACAGCACTAGCCAAATCATAACATGTTGACATCACATGGACAAGACAAATTTACAAATCATTGCACCATTCATTCATTACATTAAAGGCTATTGTGTGGGACAACCACAATTTGGGATTCCCGAAAATCATAAGGGTGCAATGGCAGTCAGAGAAATGAAAGAAAAATAAACAAATGCCAAATTAGTTAAAATGCAACACTATAGTAACACGGTATTGTCTCTCCAGTTAGTGTTCCAACCAGACAATAATTATAAGGTTGTTTAAATACCTTAAATTCCTTGAGGATATGCAAAGGTACTGGAAAAATTATTATCCAATTAGATGTTGTTAACATTACATAATACAGTTGCACACAAGTGTTTTTAATCTTGAAAAAAGTTTTACATTTCCTTACCAATATGCTTGTTTGATTAGATGCAAATAATTTGTAACTGTGGGCTCCACTGTTCGTGGGAGAAAGCAACTATTACAATCTTGCCAATTAATGCTGATATATTGGGCCATAGATACAGGGACTTGGTAAATATAGAAAATTGACATACCGATAAAGACGCTATTGCGTGAGGAAGGTTTGAGGTCTGTGGTCCATGTCCACAAAGTAATGCAGTGGAGGGAGCGGGGAGAAGGAAGAACAAAGAAGAACCGCTAATTAGATATTGTTAATTAAATTCAACGCAGCGAGACGGTCACATGCGCTGCCCCCCAAGGCTAATTAAGAAAAGCAGGGGCTAGCGCGAAAGACCTGCACTCACCGACGTCACCCCCTGTGTGTGGAAACTGGAGCCGCGCGTACTGGAGTTCGCATAGTATTTACTGCGGTGCGCACCGCAGAAGCGATTTCTAACGCGAGCTGCTCATGTACCGCAAGCGCCACCATATTGGATGTGTACAAGGATCCACTTATTCATATTGCAGCGGAGGATAAGGGACATAGTTTGGAGGTTGCATTATTTGAGTTTAAACCAATTATACTGACAGATTTGGCAAACTTGCTAATAGTTATGCAAATACAATAATAACACGCCATTTAGAGTATTATATAGAACTTGTTGCTAGGATATGCATCAAGTAATTCCATATTATTGCACAAAATCTTATGAAGGCAAACAGAAGCCAAATTGGACTGCATGTTGGTCTGCCCCACGGTTAATATTTAAATATTCTGCGGGGAATCAGGAAGAGATATTACTGTGAATATTAACATCTAATGATGATTGAATAGTACGGTAAAGGGACAATTCGTACAAACTAATTGGCAGTGTTTGTCCTTCTCAATTGTCCCCGTCTCTATAAATAATGTGACTAAGGGCAATATTAGACATAAGAAAAGGTCTTTTATAACTATAAAACATTTTCTTTTTTAAAAAGGGTTGATGAGCACTGTAACCTGGAGAGGCAACAATGTTCACCAGTCCTATGTACATGATACAAATTATGTATGAGCAATGGGTGGATCCCCACAGCAATAATGGTGCATGCATTGTGCATCAACTCAGAGAAACACAGATAATTTGTGGTCAGTGTTGAGTCCATGAGCGACAGTGCGTTTTTGGAAGATAAGGCGGGCTTCTAGTTGTCTCAATTTCAGGGCAAGATTACCTCCACGTTGTGGTAAAGAGACTTTTGCCATGGCCATAAATCTGATACTGGACTTGTTATCTAATTGATGTACTTTTTGCCAATGTGACACGAGCAGGTATTTGGAGTCCTGATTGGAAATGGTCGATAGGTGCTCGCGTATTCTGATCTTGAGAGGTCTAATAGTACTGCCAATAAAGCGCTGCCCGCACATGCACATGATACAGTACACACAGAATTTGTGTTGCAGTTAATAAAGGAATTAACTTGATGTGTTCCACGTTTTCCAAAATCAATTTTAGAAGTTTCTAGTGCATAAGCACATACAGAACAGCTTCACACTTGTGGAAACCATGATTTGTAGCCTGGCTAAGCCATGTTCTAGGTGATTGAAGGTTGGCCATAAATGAAGGAGACAGAACGCACCATTTTTTACAAGGTTTAACGCAGATAGTTCAAACTTATACAGAATTGTCAGAAGACACTGGCATTTGCTTAACTTAGATCATGACATTAGACCTTGGTTGGATCCTGTGCCCAGCTTTATTTATAACAAAGCAGGCAACCGTAAAAATATTTAGTCTCCTACAAGCAAGTCGCTAGAAAGTCGCTGTTACGCATTGGAAACTCTGCCAGTGACTGCGTGGATCTGCTAACCCGTTTGGAATTTACTTTGCTGTGATAGCCATGCCCCCTTACCCAGAATTCCATTTAAGGGGCTAGCGCACGCTTCAGCGTGCGCGCTTTAAGCAAGTCGCTAGAAAGTCGCTGTTATGCTGTGGAAACTCTGCCAGTGACCTCGTGGATCTGCTAACCCGTTTGGAATTTACTTTGCTGGTATGCAACAAGAACTTTGCTGGACACTGTGAACATTACTATTCAATTTAGAAGTGACTACTATAGTTATAGTGTCTAATATTTGATTCTAATTTAATTTTTTAGTGTTAGCCACGCCCCCTTACCCAGAATTCCATTTAAGGGGCTGGCGCGCGCTTCAAGCAAGTCGCTAAAAAGTCACTGTTACGCTGTTAAGCTGATCGGTTTACAGCGCAGTGACTCTTGGTTTCGACTAGTTTACACTCTTGAGTCTTGGAAAGCTCATCTTCAAACGAGCTTTGGGCTGCCGTTAAAGAAAGGAGGAACGTGTCCTTTTTGCTTCCTTGTCGGCTATAAGTAGTAGGATGACAGGGAAAAGCAAACCATTCACTTTAAAAACTGGAATGCCGCAAAATGTCAGGATAACACGTGCCTCAGTCATGCTACAACCTTCACCGGCAAAGCCTTCCCCAACAATCGCAATGAAGATGAAAATCAGTGGATGCCCAATTGTGATACCGGATAAACGAATGGCTCTGGGGGACATCCGAGAGTTTTGTACTTTACACAATCATGATATGACCTCTAACAGCCCTAATTATAGTAATGGTATGTTCCCTGAATTGCGAGATGATGCAAATGCAATGTCTGTAGCGAACATCACAATATCTGACACACAAATCATGTCTGAAGTTTCAGAAGTGACAGATGAGTCAGCTATGGTGAGTTTAGCTAAACAAAACGACGGCACAAAGGTGCCTGCAATTTCCAGAGAAGTATCAGACCCCCCAGAAACATATGATAGATCTAGACAATATGAATAACAATGCACCAGAACATGACAAAGTGGAAGCAGGTCCAAACAATAACGAGATTTTGGTTATAAATATATCGGAATCTGAAAACAAAACTGTGGAAACCACATCCCCAAGTAAAACACTGATGGAGGAGGCTGAAATAAACCTTTACCAGTCACTGAGTCTGTTTGACCATCTAAGTAACGAATCAATGCAAGAATCTCAATCATTTGCACGACCGACACCACGAAAGTCTGTTGTACCTTGTAGTTCTTCTGCTACTTCAACACCCCGTGAAGTAACCGAAAAAAGTGCTGCCTTACTAGACATCACTCTGAAGCCTATGAACACTGCAATATTGACTATGTCTAAATTATTTGACACATTAGAAGCAAAAATAGGGAAACAAGAAAAAAAGATTGGTGCCATTAGAAGAGGGATGAACGAATGGGAGACTAAAAATTAGGTGGAAAAGACACCTTTGAAAACAAACCCACCTATAGATAAATCAAGCATAGCTAACCCACCATCGAACATAGATATGACATCTAATCTGACTCCTGGGTTGCCTATTAAGACCCTCTCATTTTTCAAAGATATTATACGTCCTGCCACCCAAGAAGAAATAAAAGACAATGAAGAAGAGTTGAGTGAAAAAACACTAGCCCAACCAATTTCTAAAACTAAAATAGGTTCCACGTATAACATATTTGAAAAACATGCAAACGAGTACCTTGACAAGACAGATCGTAACTCTGACAAATTAAGTCTTAAGACAAGAACGTCAAACAAAATTACAAATCAGAAAAAAAGACAAACACAAAAAATGTTATACAGCGACTGAAAACCCTCAAATATGCATTTAGAGCTGACAGTCGTGCTTCACTTCGACACAATCATTTGAGAAAATTAAAACAAGAAGCATCCACAAAAAGAACAGCCAGAAATGAGGATTATGCACCTCTAAATGATATAATTTCCATGCTTGAGAAACCAGACCAAACACAAACCTCTTTAGTGAACATGGAACAGGTAGTAGAAAAAGTGGCACCTAAAAGTGATATTAGTAAAACCACTTTACCTCCATCTCCTAAAGACAGAATAAAAAAAACAGACAATAAAACCTCTTATTCTGATGAAATTCTAAAAGATATAAAAGCTGAAATAAAAAGATCTATTGGTGACTTCATGAAATTTAAAGAGGGATCCTCTGAATCAAAACAAGGTACGACAAGTATAACTGAAGACACTGATGCAAGACATGAGAAAACCTTGCTACCAGTGGTAAAACAACTTGAGGTTAGCACCAAAGCACTAAAAAACTCGAAGTGAAAGTCAGTGAGCCGATACTGTACAGTAAAGTATTATAAACTGTAGATAACAACGGAGAAAAACTTCCACACAATAATTCATAGAGCAATGGACAAGTACTTCTGTTAAACCATGAGAGATTAAACACAGAATCAAAATCAAATGATAATCAAAAGAAAATAGAGATGCAAATAGAAAGGGTGGAAATGGTCCCAGACTCAACTGAAATGAGTAAGGGAAGTAAGCTCTCAGAACTAAAATCAACTGCTTTAAGAGATTCTAGACATAAGCTAAACCCAAACATGCATCACAGATTTATCCTCAAATGCCGAGCTGAGCCCTTCCCACAATATGATATGTGTCGAACTAGTATAATGGCTATATTTGGAGAGTTACCGAGCTTGAGTGACATCACTTCTGGTGATATAGCACAAGTTGAATTTCTGAATGACGAAAATCTGTCCGTGGTCAGATTGTGGGTTACCTCAAATGTTGTTCGAAATGTGGTGTGGCAAGCACGATTAGAACTGTTTGCATTGGGATTTCTTTTGGCCCTTGACCCGGTTAATTATGATGATGAAATTGAGCGGGAGCTAAATAAGGCTCAAAACACAGTTAAAGCTCTGAATGTTTATAAATTGGATAAGCATCAACAATCACACAATGTAATGAATGAAGTGCAACAAACATCTAGATTTGTCCCACAAACGCAAAGATTTCCATCATAACTATCGGAAGAGGGGAATGTAACACAACTTTCTATTGCCAGTTGGAATACTTATGGACATTTACATTTACTTAATGATTGTTCAAACCTGATGCCCTATACTATAGTGATGTTGCAAGAAACGTGGCTTCTCACAACACCACTGTGGAATGGCTATGAAATTCTTTTTTCACCTGCAATCAAGACAAAGGGTAGACCAGCCTCAGGAATGCTAGTGGTGGTAAAAAGTGGACAAGGTCTTACATTAGAAGCTTGGGAGATACCCAACCCCTTCCTACAATTAGTTAAGATTATCCATAAGCATGGTATAATTGCAGTTATCAATATATATAGAAATCCGTTGGGCATAGCAGACACAAAATTATTTAAAGATCTAGAAGATTTACTTAACATTGTATCAATGACAAAAGACGTAACAAACATCTTGATTGCTGGTGATCTAAATCTTCATTGCCTTTCCACCTTGGCTCACAAGAAAAATGCAGTGTGGCTCAGATGGGAAAATATTATGAAAACTCGCAATTTTATCATGCTAAATGGGTCCTTAAAAAATGATATACCACCTAGAAATACATGGTGTAGAGGAACGTGCAAGTCCATAATTGATTACATGTATGTTGACACCAATACTTTTTGCCAAATAACTAACTTTGAAGTTCTACATCAAAAGCACAGTGATCATGAAATGCTCACTGCTACTTGGAAGAACACATACCTGAGAGAAAAGAACAGAGATAAAAGCTATACACAAGTGATGTTGATTAATAACTCCAGAACTCGCTTTAGATGGAATGCCCGTAACTTAGAAAAATGAAATCAAGACATCATATTAGACTCAAAGAAAAATGGTGCCTCAAAGGAACCTTATGCTTCCTGTTTACAAATATATAAAATAATACGGAGCATCAGCAATCAAAATTGCTATGCTCCCAAATACAATTTTAAAGAAAAAAGTTAAGAACGTAAAAACAAGCTGCGGAAGGAAAACAAAATGACTATGTTCTGACCACCTGAAGCGAGAGCTGAGGTTATTAAATCATTAAAAAATAAGTACAAGAACTGGATTAGGACACACAAAGCGTGGCTCTATCAACACCAGGGCGAATAGATGCTAACTGCTATTAACTCTAAAAACAACTCTGAAATCTGGACATTGTTAAATACTGCAAACCAATCCAGCCAACTATTGGTAAAAATTAATGGTGTACTAGAATCAGATTGGGTTAAGCACTACAAAGATCTTTACGCTAGTACAGGACTGGGAAACCTGGAAAGTATAAAATCCATAGACAACTTTGAAGAATTACTCGTCTTGGAAGAAGACATCCTAAGCTTCATAAACAAATCCAGTAGATCACGAGCACCGAGACCAGACTGGTTAAGTAATTATATGCTTAAAGAGCACCCTGAACAATGGCCAAAAATCCTCTCTAACATCTTCTCTTCGGTCCTAAACTCAGGTGGAATCCCGGAAACATGGCGGAAGTCTGTCATAGTACCCATTTTTAAAAAGGGCAATCGGTCATGTCACTCCAACTACAGACCGATTGCCCTTTTGGACGTACCGGGAAAGATCTTTGCAAGGTTTGTCTTAAGAGACTTTAATAAATGGGCGATAGACAATGATAAAAGAGATCCATGCCAGACAGGATCCTAGTAGGTCTTGGAACTTCAATTAATTTAATAACATTAACATCGATAATACAACATCATAAAGAAGACAACCACTATACATTGTATTTGTAGATTTGCATGCTGCCTACGATTCAGTTTCACGAGAACTGCTGCTACAAAAACTGATTCAGGAAAATTGCCCGTTGTATATTATTGCTTTAATAAAAGCTCTATATTCGGAGACGAGTATTCAAATAAGACTAAGGCCCTCATTAGGACCTTGGCGGAGGACCATGGCGCTATTAGCACCATGGTCCATGGCGCTAAGATGCCAACTCCGCCATGGGGGTTGGCGGACTTACCGCCCCATTCCGAGGTTGGCGGGGCGGTAAGTCCCCAATCCCCATTTACCCTTCCCCATTCCCATTTCTGGCCCCATAGGGCATAATGGGAGTGGGGAAGCCGTTAATTACGCCACCGTAAATTACGGTGGCGTAATTAACAACAAGGTCCCTTAGCGCCATGGATTATAACGCCTGCTAAAAGCAGGCGTTAAAATCACCATGGCGCTAAGGGAACTCGTACTCAGACGGTAAGGGGCGCCATGGTTTACGCCGGCGTAAACCCCTTACCGCCTGGGTCCTAATGAGGCCCTAAGTCAGGAGGGTCTTTTATCACCCGCCATTCAAACATACAGAGGGCTCAGGCAAGGATGTATCTTTGCCTTTGCCCTGCTTAGTTTCTTTATAGCGGACCTACGTAGGATCTTTGGTACCATAATAGCAGATGCCCCAAAATTAGTAAATAAGAAAATCCTGGCACTGCTATATGCCGATGATTTGGTACTCTTGTCAAAAACAACAGTGGAACTGCAAAAGTTGCTGGATGCCTTATCTGCTTACGTAACAAAAAATCTATTATCGGTTAATCTGGAAAAAACAAAGATTATGATATACAACCCCTCAACACAAAAAAATTGTAATTGTATATGGACTACACAAAAACAAAAATTTTAAAGTGTCCACAATATACTTATTTGGTTATGATAATTGCAGGAGCCTCTCACGAAACACAAATGTTCAAGTGGCTCAATAAACTTGATAAGTTGACTTCTCATGCTAAAATAATCCAAGCAAAGTATGGTAACTTTTCCATTTTGCCAGTCTTGACTTATTTTAGACAAAAAGTAACACCCATTTTATTGTATGGTGCTGAAACCTTACCAATCTTGCAAGAAACCCTATGGTCTAGATTTGAATCCAAATTTTGGAAAAACATCTTGTATCTACTGAATTGTGTCCCAATTGCACTAATTAGAAATTAATTGGGTCTGATATCAATGTATGCTCGATATTTGTGGTACTTAATATCCCTCAGTAGAAAATGTATTCTAACAACTAAATCAAACATGCTTATAGGGGTATTAGCACAACATATACTTTGCTCAAATGACAGTTTCACGCTAAGGTGGCGAAAGGAGGTCATAAATGCATTGGCTTATGCCGATGTTACACTAAAACTATTAATAGAAAACCCAAATGAAGTGAAAACCAAATCATTTCAGTGGGACTGGTGCAGAAATCGAGCTATGTGTTTACGATACAAAGACTTTGATGGAACAGTGTTTGCCCATAAGAAATATACTATTGCTGAACCATATTTGATAAAGAGTCCATCTCCACAACAGAGAAAAGATTTTATGAGATTGAGACTCAATTTATGGCCGACACAAGAGGTATTATTGAAACGGAAAAAGATTTTACCTGTCCAAAATTGTTGCCGGTTTTGTAAAATCACAACACAAACAGAAACTTTACGCCATTTATTGGTAGAATGTATTGAACTCTACAACGAACGCGTAAAATGTCTAAAACCAGCGGTAAAGAACTATGTAAATCTTACGCATGACAACTTATGGAAAATTATTGTTGGTGGATTATCTATTCGGCTGAGACTGGGAGCCTTACATTTTTTAAATACTCTGGAAGAGAGGAGAATGTAAGATAAAGACAAGCTGTTAACGAGGAAAGCGCAAAACCAAAATGCAAAGACAGCATATATATACATAGGAAGTGAATATACTATTTAACACGATCTTGTCTCTTTTTTCCCTTATTCCCTTTTTATTTTACTTGTTCACAATTGCAATTTAATTGCTTTTATCTAATTTTATTCTCCATTGTATAAATGTAAGTGGAATAGTGAATTTATGGGAAATCTGAGAAACTTTGTGGGTTTTTGGGTTTTCATAAGCAAATTTTTATGTAAACTAGATTTCATGTTAGTCTGATTAAGCTTGTCTTTGTCCTTGTTTCATTGTAAGCCTTGTTTTATTCTAAGTTTTGTTCCATTTTAAGTTGTTTTTTCTGTTTTGATAAATGATTGTAAAGTTGATTTATCTCAACTAAAAACAATAAAACATTTTCTTTTTAAATTAACAATATCTAATTGGCGGTTCTTCTTTGTTCTTCTTCCTTCTCCCTGCTTCCTCCGATGCATTACTTTGTTGACATGGACCACAGATCTCAAACCTTCCTCATGCAACAGCGTCTTTATAGGTATGTCAATTTTCTGTATTTACAAAGTCCCTGTATTTATGGGCCAATATATCAGCATTAATTGGCAAGATTGTAATAGTTGCTTTCTCCCATGAACAGTGGAGCCCACAGTTACAAATTATTTGCATCTAATCAAACAAGCATATTGGTAAGGAAATTTAAAACTTTTTTCAAGATTAAAAACACTTGTGTGAAACTGTATTATGTAATGTTAACAACATCTAATTGGATAATATTTTTTTCCAGTACCTTTGCATATCCTCAAGGAATTCAAGGTATTTAAACACCTTATAATTATTGTCTGGTTGGAACACTAACTGGAGAGACAATACCGTGTTACCATAGCATTGCATTTTAACTAATTTGGCATTTATTTTTTCTTTAATTTCTCTGACTGCCATTGCACTCTTATCATTTTCGGAATCCCAAATTGGGGTTTTTCCACACAATATCCTTTTATGTAATGAATGAATGGTGCAATAATTTGTAAATTTGTCTTGTCCATGTTATATCAACATGTTATGATTTGGCTAATGCTGTTTGAAAACCACCCATATGCCCTGTGCTTGGGCCTTTTTCTTTTTCTTTTACCCCCATTCACTATGTAAAATTGTAGTTAGCTTAAATCTTTAGTCTATAACATTAGTGTAACAATTTCCAGCCTCTGATGATGAGCTTTGCAGCTCGAAACACGTGTCAGGCTGTTTGAAGACTAATTAAAATCTAATTGTATTTGAGATTCCAATTGTGTTTTGTGTGCAGACAAGAGGCAAACCACCCTTCTTCACAATTTCCTTACTGTAGGCAACTTTGGCAGGTTGTCCACACCTTGCTTCAATCTGCAGCCCAGCACCAAACCAAGTTACAGTCAGGGCGCCATTTTCTCAGCCAGTCCCTTTCTGCCAAAACACGTTTGATAGTTTCAAGAGAGAACACAATATATTACAACCAAAGCAACGGTTTGAGTTTGCTCGTCATTGTTCTGCTGTTTAGATGAGGATGAGGCTTGTGAGTGCAGACAACACTTGGATTGCAGTTCATTTCAGTCACAAGGTTTCTTTGCATAGAACGAACAGTCTGCTCTCGGTGAGCCTAAATGTTGACACAACTCAAAGGTCGTTCGGCTTGGCTGCAGTCGAAAACACAGTCCACCATTTTAGAACACGAAACAAGAGTAGAAATCAAAATGGAGGATGATTCTTAAAATGGCGGCGAAGTTGATCAGAAATCGGAACATTTCAGATGCGGTTTTCCATGCAACATGAATGTGCATAGGCCAATATCAATAACAAGGTGGTATTATACGTATACGGTTTAACAGTGTCACAAGGACTCTCACGTGCTCTGAAACTGACAGTTCCTCCACGGCCTAGGGAAGGCTGTTACCCAGTGGCTCAACATTTCAAGCAGTTTATGGGTCAGTTGTAAGATAGACTGTAAGGCTGACTTCATTTTTTATTTTTTATTGATTTAGCTGAATTAAATTAACTTTACAATATATTAGCTTAGAATTCACACAAATAAATTCATGCAAATAAATACATCATCATAAATTAAATCAACCAATTCTCTACAAACCAGATTTCAACTCGTAAATCCGAACACAATTGTCACATTTTGAGACATGTAATAATAAATTAGAGAAAATAGAAAAATAAGAGGAGGGAGAATGTAAAAAGAAAAAGAAAAAGAGAGAAAAAAATGCAGCATACTTTATCGATATCTGATCATCAAAGAAGAACGAAGAATCAATTAATACACTTTACAATGCTCAAAAGACATATGTTTATCATATTCTTTAGTCTGAGAAATCCATGCTTGGTTGTTAGGTAGATGTGACTATTAACCCGACTCTAAAGTAATGTTGCCCTCTTTAAGATTTAGATCATGTAGAAACCAAATTGCTCTAATCCTCACATGTACAAGGAAACCAGAGTGGATAATCTTCCATAAAACTTCGGAAGAAAGATCCCTGTAAGGCTTGCAGGACTTCATTTATTTATTTTTCTTAGGATTTTTACATAGATACAGAGTACCTTACTTGCAACTGCAGGAGGTGCCCCATCATAAACAGTGCCCAGCTGCATTCTGGGACTTGTGGTCCAGCTTCAGAGTAGGTTGGCACTGAGTCTTGACATAAGGACAATGAAGTTTATGTGTTCTATGCCATGTAGTTGCTTTTGAAACGTGTTATGTAATTTGACCAAATAAATGTGGTGTGCAGTAAGAAGTGTCTCACACCCTCCGATGCAATCTCATGAAATTGACCTGACCAACAAGCGATCACTTAAAACAGTACACTAGATTCACTTGTGTATCATGTTTAATTGCCTGGTGCCCTCCATATTTGCTGTCTGTTGTTAATACTGTCTTATTTATTGTTTCTATTATTATTTTCTTACAATTTAGGGCAATTAGGATTTGAGGCAACCCATGTGTGTCATCCTTCATTCAGCACCGGTCCTTACCTTCTCACAAACTGGACATCAACCAATGGGGCTTGATCAGAACTCCATGCAGAACGGTAACTGGGTGTGACAGGTAAGAGGCATGGCACGGTGTCCTGAAGGTAACACATATTGGGTTTAATTTCTGGAGGCGTCCTTGTGCATGACGCCATTTTGGTGCAAATTGGCCTGGCTGTGCGGCTCTCGACCCCCACATAGATGCCCTTGCTTGTCAGTCTTGTCCCATGGTACATCCCACTCAAACCCCTGAATTGTGCTCTCCTCTTCTCAGATCACTAAAAGCTGTGGGAGGACAGGACAGCTGTTAGACACGGATGCAACATTTATGGTGCTTTTGTAGGATATTCTGGGCTGCATTGTGACTGCAGTGGCCAACGAACAGAGGGCTAATGTCTGCAGCACCAACCAACCTAACCACTTTGTGCGAGATGGAAAGTGGGAAACAGCTAGCCCTATGTGGTGTATGCTTTGCCAAGAGGGCTCAGAAAGTGTCCATGGAAACACATGTCTAAGCTCCCTGTTTGGTCACAGGATCCCAAAGCCCATGAGGAGAATAAACTAAACAGTTGGTTAAGTCCTCTCACGTCTGAGCAACATGTTTGCAAAGATGATTTCTCTTTGCAGTTTCCTCCATTTAGATCTGGCTGACATGCCTGTTGGCTTGCCCCAACTGTAGGAACATATCACTTCAGGATCACCGGCCTTGTGGCACCCTGGAGCTTTCCTGGCTACTTCAGGTTCCATGATCATCAGGACCCAGGATAAGTGCCAGCACAACTCCTCTCCAGGGTGGTCTTCCCCCTCCCGTCAGGAACGAACATGTATTATGTCTAGAGATAATTTCTGACCTTGACCTCACTCTCCAACCCCATGACCTGTGCATCTGTTCTACTTTCTGAATGTAAGCGTCCATTACAGCTACCAGACTCTAACGGGTAGCAATTTGCTGGTAGCCGAGGATGGCAAGGAGGAGCCTTTTGCAGGGCATAGTGGGATATCACATAGCTGCTTGATGCCACCTTGGATCTCATATTGGGATTTGGGTGGGGCAACCGATGAAACGGTGGTAGCCAGGTGGTCCCCTAACAAAGCACAGTTTATTTTCCTAATATATTCTGGGTACACAAATGAACTGATCTACTCAGTGTTAGGTTTTGTAGTAATATAGACCCACCAATGGACATGAGCAGGCAATTCTGTAACAATTCATAACTTGCTAAACTGGGCTTTCCAACATCGTGGGAATCCCATAGAAAACAAGACTAGGCAATCCCAATCGTTTTGACTTTTGCACCCCCCCCTTTGGGGGTGGGACCAAGCCTGATTTGCATATGGTTTTTCCCCTTTTGTAATGGCTTGGCAGGAGAAGAACGATGGTCTGGAGGGTTGCCCAGAGCAATGCCAGAGGTCAAGATTTATTCTAAACCTTCCAGCCATCAACTCTTTTGTTTTGCTAAAGTCCTCCAGGGCACTAGAACTTGCTTCTATATGTTCTTTGATCTGACCTTCTTATCTCTTAACCTTCTCTTAATTTAAGGCAAATCTCTATGGTCTTACTCCTTTTTGCAGTGCTCTTTTTTGCTACCATCCATCCCCCCCACCCTATTGCCTTTGAAATTAAATTAACCTTTCAAGCTTCTTTTTTATAATCTCTGTTCTGAATTCCAAACTTCCACCAGTGGTTTGGGACTTGATTTTGGTTTGGTGCCTATTACAGTTCTTTACCAACTCCTCCAGGGTTAACGGAGCTCTCCGATTGGTTCACACTGAAGTAACTGTCACCCATAACTGGTAAAGAAACATATTTCCCGGAATCGTCCCAAACAAATGTTAGTCTACCTGCCAGCCGGTGAGCCCATATTTTTGCTTAAGCATACATTTCTTATTAACCTGAGAAGATCATAAAATATTTCAGCATCATATTGTCATGTGCTACCTTATGGATGGATCTTACCTTGGAGCTCACGTGCTACCATTTTACATTTCGTACCCTTTCTTCAAGCCAGAAAAATCCATATTTATCCCCAGTTCGGCAAAGGTGAGAAGGGGGGCCCCGGGGGGAACGCGAAGCGTTTCCCCCCGGGGAGTATTTTGGCGCTGCACACGGCCAGCGAGTGGCCGTGGGGGTGTAGAGCGCCCCGCCCGGGGTATTTAAGGGATCAGGGAAGGTTCGGGAGGCAGGCGACGGTTAGGACTTGGCGATTGCACAGGTCCCGTTGCCTGCTCCCGAGCCTTCCCGGGGTCCTTGGGCCTAGCTGGCGGTTAGTGCAGGTGAGGTAGGGGAGTGAGGAAGCTTTTAAGGAGGGTGGGTAATTTAAAAAAAAAAAAAAAACAATTTTTAGTTTTTGGGTAGCAGGGTAGGAGGGGTGCCGTAGATAAGACACCCCTCTAGGCTTACCGGCATTAGAAGGTGCTGGGTCCTTCAGGTGGGCGGCCTGTGAGCGGGGGATAGGCTTGTGGGGCTCCGTGTCGGCCGAGTTTCATTTAGGCCGACGTGGTGCTGAAGCGGGAGCGGAGCCTCAGCTGATCTGCAGAGGCGGGTACGCGGGGAATATTGGTGCTCTGCCTGCTCCGCTCCGTTTCGTTTCCGCGTGCGTGGGCGTTTTACTCATCAACGCTCGCGCGTATAAGGGGCTGGGCGTCGGTCTTAAAGGAGCCGCGCCTGAGTGTTTGTGGAGAGTGCGGTGTGCTCCGGACACAGGCAGGTGGCAGTGTTCTGTGTGTTAGCAAGTGCTAACAAGGGCTTACTGTGGGGAGCTTTTGCAGGGCTCCTGCTTCCGTAATAGGGGTGGGGAAGGGGAGGGCAGGGTTATAAGTGGGGAGTGGGGCAGGGGGAATAATAAAAAAAAATAAAAAAAAAAAATTTTTGGTTAATTTATCAATTTCAATTTATCAGTAAGGAGGTAATAAAAAAAAAAAAAAAAAAAAATTATATATATATACAGTTAAGGCAGGTGAGTTTAAATTGGTGGCCTGTTGTTAATTGTCTCTACTAGGGAGGCTATTTTCAAGGTCTCTCACTAGGTGCGTGTGTGGTTTGGGGTTCTTTTTGGGGGCGCTTTGCTCCTTTTTGAGTTTCGGAGGTTACAAGGTGGTAAGGGCTAGTCCACGGGTAGGTCCCGGCTCGGGGGCATAGATTATTTAGGGCAAGTTTTGAGGGTTGTATTGGCTGGGCACACACATTTTAGTGTGCACAATGACAGGCCGGGGGGCGAGCAAGAAGGGGCTGGGGGATGCTGGGGCCTTGAGGAAGGCTCTGGAAATCATTAGCAGGGCAACCACAGCCCAATTGGAAAGTGCGGTAGGGGAAGTTACGGGAGAAGAAGGGAGCGGTGGGGGCCGGCCGCAGCGCAGAGCGGCGGCAGACGGTGCATTGGCAGCGGTGGTAGCCTGCACCCCTACGGCAGGAAAAGGGGAGATTTGGGAATCTAGGGGCAGGAAGATGAGAAGGGAGATAGACAGGAGGGCAGAAGGGGGTTTAATGAGTTCAGGGGATCAGCCAGAAAGGGGAGAAGGGTATGATAGCCACAGGGTAGAAGGGAGTTCTAGGGAAGGTAGAGTCCGAGGGAACAACAGTGGGGGCAGGGGTGGAGGACAGGTGGGTGTGGCGGGGCAGAGAGGAAGAGGGGGTAAATACCTACAGAAGAGTGCGGGTGGGAGAAGGAGGGAGAGGTCCCCGTCACTTGAGGAGGGTAGGGTGGGGCGCGGAACGGCCCCCCCGGATAGGAGGAGTGGGGGCGGAGGGCGCTGCACAGCCCCCGCGGTGCAGATGGAGGTTGAGGGTTTTGGTACGGCCCCTCCTCAGTCAAAGCAAGGAGAGCCTAGAGGGCACAGCACGGCCCCTAGCAACGAGGATGTCAGGGTGGAGGTCGGAACGCCTCACCCAAGAGAAGAGGACCAGGCAGAGGTTCCCACAGCCCCGCCGGGAAGACGTCAGAGGAGTGGCGGGGCGGACGCCCCGGGCTCGGAGGAAGATCTGCAAGTTATCTCGGGCAGGAGCCCGCATCCTCAATGGTATCTAAGGGGTGATGAAGTTGGTTGGGATGAATATGGGGGGCAATGGGAATTTGAGGATTACAGGGAGGAAAGGGGAAGGGCGGAGGAGAGAAGAAGTTCAAGGTGGGACGGGGAAAGGGAAGTACAAGGGGGTCGGGGCGAAACGGGTCGAGGAGATTATTGGCTGGGCGATTGTGCTGACATGTTTTGTCCCCGCAGCAGGAGCCCTCTGAGAATGGAGAGGAGGAGCAGCGGTGTGGAGGCCAGGCCGCAGATGGCAGGCGTGGAAAGAGGTGAGAGGGAAAGGGAATGGTCATCTGCATGGCAGAGAGGGGTCACAAATATGGGGTTGGGTGATGACCGGGGTGGTCTACAAGGTGTGATGAAGGAAGTGGGGGTGCAGGCTTTTGGAGCGGAAGGGGTTGGAAAGAACATTTGCTCGGTGGAGGTCCAAACGGACAAGGTGGCGGAGCCATTGGGGCTCGAGGTGCAAGCGGGAAAAGACAAAGAGGGGGAGGTAAAGGGAAAGGAGAAGAAATTGCCATACATGGGGATAACAAAGCCATTGGGGGCGCACTTGATGGCAGCGACCAGGGAGAAGATTCAGGCAGGGGAATTTGTGGATGTCTTTAAATTGCTCCATAGGGAAGTGAGAGCAAAGGAGGGGTCTAAGGAGGAAGAGAGGGAACTGGCGTCACGCCCAAGGGTCCCGGTGACTATTGAGAATTGGACGTCGGCGTTTATTATGTATGCCAGTGTGTATTGTGAAAAATTTCCGGAGCGTTGCGTGGCCCTGCTTAAATATATGGACGTAATTAGGAAGGCTTTCACGAGTTTTGGGGGTTTTGCCTGGGTACGCTATGATGAGGAATTCAGAGCGAGAATGGCGGAGGATAGTCAGGTGGTCTGGGGGGAGATAGACATGGATCTTTGGCTGCAATGGATGGCTCCAACGAGGCCTGCCCCGACATTACACACAGCAAGTGGGCTGCCTGTGCCTTACCGGCCCCTTCTTGGTCGCCCCGCCCATGAGGGGGCGGGGGGAGGAGGCGGAGGACAGCCCTCAACAGCATGTTGGGCGTTCAATAAAGAAAACTGCACGAGGTGGATGTGCAAATTTAAACACGAGTGCAGCAGGTGTGCGGGTCGGCATCCGGTTACAGATTGTTTTCAGGCAGGGGACACTGGGTCAGGGCGAGGAGCGGGGCAAGAAAGGGGGGGGGGAAGGACCGCATGCCAGGTAAATCGGGGTGTGCTGGTAGGTCGGGCTCAGTTTATCGTAAAGGAGGTGGGGGGCACAAGGTTTGATGAAAGGTTTGTTGGGAGCAAATTAAAGGGGGCAGGAGAAAGGTGAGGAGGAAGATGCGTAGGTAGGGGAGGGCCCAGGGGGGAGGTAACGGTGGAAATGGTTAAGGGAGAGGTAGCTGTCGTGGGAGGGCAGGGTCGACGGTGGGGAAGCCCTCACGCTTGCCGCACGACAAGGTGAGTAGGCTTCAGGCTGCATGGACGGAGGTGCGGGAGCGCCTCTGGTGCAGCAGGGGGGGAAGTGAGGAGATGGGGCTGCATGGACGGGGGTGCACTAGGGCCCCTGGTGCAGCTAAATTTAAAAAAAAAAAAAAAAAAAAAAAGTGGGGCAGAGAAGCGAAGTGCCGGAAGAGGAATTTATGTGTAATGGTCTGCATGGACGGGGGCGTAGGTTTGGCCCCTGGTGCAGCGGTGGAGAGGAGTAAGGAAGAAAAGGGGCCTGCATGGACGGGGGTGCATTAGGGCCCCTGGTGCAGGCGGGAAATGGTGGTAATGGATGCGAGGAGCTTGAAGAGTTATATGGAAGGGACTGCATGGACGGGGGCGCAGGTTTGGCCCCTGGTGCAGCGGTGGAGAGGAGTAAGGAAGAGAAGGGGCCTGCATGGACGGGGGTGCATTAGGGCCCCTGGTGCAGGTGGGAAAAAGGTGGTAAGGGATGCGAGGAGCTTGAAGAGTATATGGAAGGGCCTGCATGGACGGGGGTGCATGTGGGCCCCCGGTGCAGGGGGGACAATGGGAGCGGGGGGACAATGCAGGAATGTAAAGGAATAAACTGGGCACAACAAGTGGAGCAAATGGTTTATTGCTTGTAGGGGAGCGGTTTGCGACTTGTTTTACGTGGGTATTGTTTGGGGGCTTTCAAGGTTTTTGAGTTGGTTGGGGGAAAAGGGGGGGTAGGGGGACTGCAATGGGAAGATGTTCAAATTACAGAAGTAGGTTGAGACATCAAGATTAAAAGGCTAAGACGGATAAGGAGGGAAGGGACTCTTGGGTTCGGCTGGTCGTGGGAGCAAGGTCTTATGCCCAGTTTCAGGTGCTAGGGGTATTGCGGAAGGAGTTGGTGGCAGTGGGTGAAAAGGAATAGGTTTTTGGGACTCATTATTTTAGGATGGGCGCAGCATCTGAGGGTACTGGGCTGGGTTTTTTCAGAAGTCAAGGCGAAAAGATTGGGTCGTTGGAGGCTGGGAAATACAAGGGGTACGGCAGGGAGTTTGATAATGGGGATGCTGAAAAGGTGGTTAGGTTTTGCGGGCCAACTGTGTTGAAATATTTTGACTTGTCAGTGATTTTGTATTTTCTTTTTCAGATGCTGCGCGAAAGGAAGGGGAGTTGGCGCAAGTTTTGATTTGTTGGCCATTCAATTGTTAAGTGGGCTGGGGAAAGAAGTGGGGAAAAGGGGTTTGGAAGGTAACAGGGGTGCAGTTACAAGGAAGTGGTGGTGAGAGGGCACGGGTTGGGGGGCCTGCGGTGGGATCACCTGCTTCCTATATTGGCAGGGATGAGGGATGCTTGGGGTTTCCAGAGGTGGTGATTATGCATGCAGGGGAGAATGACCTGGTGAGAGATACGGGGTTGGCTCTGCTAAGGAAAATGAAGAGGGACTTAGTGTGGGTGCGGGAAATGTGGCCTCAAGCAGTGGTGGTATGGATTAAGTTGTTGCCACGATGAGGGTGGAGGGGAGTGAAAAGGGGGGAGCAATAGAACGGGCCAGGAAGGGGATAAACAGAGAAAGGGTAAAAATTTTGTGCCTCGGTGGCAGTGCAGGTCATGGACCATAAGGAAATAACATATGAGGGTCTCCTTATCTTTAGAGAGGTGGGGGTACACTTGTCCGTGTATGGGAATAATCACTATCCGGCGGACTGGGGTGCTTGGCTGGGAGAATGGGTAAAAAGTTTGAGGTAGAAAAGTTGGGGGGGGGTTGGGGCAGAAAGAACTCCTCGGGGGAGGGTTTTTCTGGTGCCGGGGGCATGGCCCCTTTTGATGTGGGGGGAGGGAAGCACAATGGGGGAATGACACGGGAAAGGAGGGGGTGGCGCTGTTTGCACAAGCAGGTCACCCCGGGGGATCAGGTATTGAGCCTGGAGGGGCATGGCCCCTGGGGAGAAAGCGGGACGCCTGGAAAAGGGGCAAGGATACGGTAGGATCCAAGGGATCATTAGGGAGGAATGGGTTATTTATTTATTTAACTGTTGGGGGAAAATGGGAAATGTTTAAGTTATTTAATTGATTGTTCAAATAGCTATTTAGTTTGTTAGGCCATGGAGCCAGTTAAGCGTTTTGATTGTAAGCTTTGGCCTGTCACATTAAAGCGACCTTTTCCACTTTTAAATGAGTCTGGGTTTTTGTGCAGTAAGCCAAAAGGGGGGCCCCGGGGGGAACGCGAAGCGTTTCCCCCGGGGAGTATTTTGGCGCTGCACACGGCCAGCGAGTAGCCGTGGGGGTGTAGAGCGCCCCGCCCGGGGTATTTAAGGGATCAGGGAAGGTTCGGGAGGCAGGCGACGGTTAGGACTTGGCGATTGTCCCGCCCTCCCACCCCTTCATTTTGTTTAGGGAAGTTAGTTATGTAATGGGGGGGGGGACGTTCGTCAGAGGATTATGAGGGGGAGGGGGGGGTTTATGGTTTAGGGGTCTGTTAAGATGGTAGGGATGGTAGTTTGGTGTGACAGGTCAGGGCATCGTGAGCGGTGTGTATAATATTGTTGCTGATGTGGCAGGTCAGGCTGGCTGCAGGTCACAGGTAAGAGGAGTTGGGTGTAGAGGGGAGTTTCAGGGGGTCAAAGTTGGTCGGGGTGCCAGGGGCATGGCCCCTTTTGATGTGGGGGGAGGGAAGCACAATGGGGGAATGACACGGGAAAGGAGGGGGTGGCGCTGTTTGCACAAGCAGGTCACCCCGGGGGATCAGGTATTGAGCCTGGAGGGGCATGGCCCCTGGGGAGAAAGCGGGACGCCTGGAAAAGGGGCAAGGATACGGTAGGATCCAAGGGATCATTAGGGAGGAATGGGTTATTTATTTATTTAACTGTTGGGGGAAAATGGGAAATGTTTAAGTTATTTAATTGATTGTTCAAATAGCTATTTAGTTTGTTAGGCCATGGAGCCAGTTAAGCGTTTTGATTGTAAGCTTTGGCCTGTCACATTAAAGCGACCTTTTCCACTTTTAAATGAGTCTGGGTTTTTGTGCAGTAAGCCAAAAAGCCTACATTTCCAAGCGCAACAGGGGAAGCCATGTTGTGCTAAGATGGTGAGAAGAACAGGAGAGCACGGAGTTGGCTTACTTTCTTCTTTCGCTTCAAATTTTCTGCCAATTATAACAAATACATTTCTCTTTTTTTACATCAATGTCTACAATTTACAACTGAAAAGAAACCACATAGCGACCCATTCATTGATGGAGTCCTTAGACGAAAGTCTGTAATTCTCAGGCCCTGTGTTGCAGACCTTCAATTCTTTCTATTGAAATGGACTCTTCTTCTAAGAAAAGCCTAATGCCTTTTCTTAAGCAGTGATTTGGGGTTTCAGCTCCCCTGCTTGCTACCGTTGTTCTGATGTTCAGGGACAATAAACCATCTCCTTGCGAACCTCCACATCACAGGGCCCCTGAATGGATTTATTTTGGGACGTGAAACCCTACTACACAAATTGTGTGGGCTTACACATACTCACTAAGGAAGGCAGATCACCAATATGTTGATCTAGGACACCTGCAATTCACCAATGAAGAAGTTAACTATGCTGTGTCATATAAGAAACAAACCAAATAATGCTCCTTGAATTGATCCCATTAATTATTAATAGTGACTGCGTGGTCATATGAGTTCCCTCGGGAATAAAAAAAATGCACCAATTGAAAATTCTTTCACCAAAATAAAAATATACCGTGTCCCACTGGCCTTTGCATTTGAAAACCTTAAACTACACAACATTGATGGAGTTTTCTTGCTTACATTGGTGGACTAGCCTACAGGGAAATGTGGACTTTTCCCCAGGGTCCCTGCAGAATGGGCCACTTGTGTGTGTGGGTCTTATTTTCTGCTCCTTTTACCCTCTCTCCCATGCACCCAATCTTCCATCCCTCCTCATCCCCACATCCCTACCTTGTGCTCCCAATATAGTAACACATGTGATTTCAAATTAATTCTTTCGTCCAATTTATTTCCAAATGTTATTGCTGCAGGTCTCTGCCAAACGTTACTTAAACGGGCTGGGTTTTCAAAGAATATTCTAGGGCCACTGAGGTACCAAGTCAACCCCTGCTTGTTTTGCTAGCCATTTTCCTGATTGAAGGAAATGGTGCAGCCCAGACATCACTTTGATTTGTGACTCCACGTATTACCTGACCTGGTTATTTTGCAATTAAATAGCTTGTTATCATTACATATACGTTAAGTATACAAGCTTTTGCCACCACTCTCACTTTTATAAAGAGTGCTTCACGAGCTGGCCCAAAACATGGCGTTTCTCTTTGTCAGATTAACCTGCGCTGTAACTCACCCAGTTCAACAGAACGCCAACTGTCACTTCCGGGGCTTGAGATGCGAGCCGGATGCACTTAGCTTTCTAATTAGAGACCCCTAGCAGACGAATACGAAGTTATTTTGTGAGCATTTCTCAGTGCGATAATGTCCTAATCCTTAATCCTTATTCAATTACGTAAATCATATGAAATGTGTAAAAGAAAAATAAATTGGTTGGAAAACAAGATTTCCTTTTGCGATTCTTGTGGGAATACTTCAATGTGATTAAATGTGCCTTTCCGCCGCGGACTGGCATTATCTCTTTAATTTGAAATCCATCAAAAGTCCTGCAGTACCGGAGGTGCGCCATAGTTCTTTATAATTTATTAACACGGCTATCATTTTTCTGTCGCTAGCGCCAATGCACACAACCTAACTGTACCATCACTTTTGGAGGCCAGACAGAATCAGAAAGAGAGATGTTGTGTGCACTGTTCGCAACCATCCAAATTGTTTTATCTTACTTCACTGGACACAATGAGATACGTTTTACTTGATTTAAAACAGAGAGAAGCGATACCAATCTGTGCCTCAAATGGCGGCTGCATTTTATAAGGAGTTTGATGCCAGATTCCACATACAGGGATTCAATTTTGCTTTTATAATGATTCATAAGCTATGAACACATCAAATCGAACATAAGTACGGCTAGTTTTTTATAAACGAAAAAAGGGGAAACACGAGGAGGATATTATAGCAATGTATTTGTAATTCCAGTCTTTTTTTAAATATATTTATTTGCATTTTTAAAACTCTCACACAGCCCAGGGGCATCGAGGGGCTAGTTGCATACTTATAAAATATTTATATACGTATTTATACCCAGAGGTTTTTAAGCGGGACCCGGTGATCAAATCTGTGTAGCTTTGTGTCGTCTTGTTTCCAAGGCGAGCACGTTGCCGCTTGAGCTAGCCTCCAGGGATAGCAGGCTATGAATGTAAAGACCTCATCGGCATAACCGAGCAAAACATCATATTTGGGACTACATTTGCTGGTTATTGATTTGATCTGAGTGAAAGATAATTGTGTTGAGTTGATTTTGAAAACTCTAATTTGTCACGATGGATGACATGTGAGAGCAAATACCCAGCTCTTGGGGCCATGGATAGTGGCTCCAAAGATGTACATGGCCCCAAAAGTAATTTCTACTGTTTAGGTAAGATCGAGTTTTACCAAATGAAGCTCCATCCAAGATTGGATGGTTTCAAGTTTCGAGTATTGTTGGGCACTGGTTTACTCAATTGTAAAAGAATCTTGGCAATTTGTACACAATCCGCCTTGCATTTGCTTTTCCAAAAACGTTTTCCTTTCTGAACCCCTAAGATCGATTGTTGGCAGGATCTTACTGTGAGCGTTCCTGCCAAGATCCCAAGGATCCCCACACTCTCGTTATGTGTCTTCTGAATCCCTAAACTGGAGAAGGTGTTTTTTGCTGGGCCTGGTGACAAGGTGCACATGTGATTCCAATTGAGATGAACAGTGTCACTGGCTGAAGACTGCAGCCAGTAAAATGTGAAGCATCTGATCACATTGGGGTGCTTTTAATGTGTTTCCCATAGTATAAAATATGTAAACTGGTGCAAGTAATATCTGTGTGCCTATGACACACCAGAGAATTGGCCTTTCACTGCTAAATGTAAGATTAAGCTACACTTTTCAATAGATATGGAGAAATCGTATTTATGTGTGGTAAGTGAGAGGGTGGCTTCACTTCAGAGAGTACGTCCCCGATACAAATAAAATATCAATATCAAGGGAGATTCTCATTGGATACCTAAGGGGCTTGGAAGCCCACCAAATAGGGTGAAAGATTCCCTACATTAACTTTGAACACCTTCTAGTGCCACTCCAATAATTTCCTGATTGCCTGAGTCACTGCAGGACAAAACACTGTCGCCAGAGCCTACTTCTTGACTCCTTACCCAGGACCAGTAGGATATTCTGGTTCTTTGCTAGAGCTGGGGGGATATCAGGGACCTGAAGGCCGCTCTGGCAAGCTTGGAACTCGATAGGAATGAAGAATTCATCAATTCAACTAGGCCTGGATTAACAGTGGTGCAAACACTTTATCTGCACTAGGACCACCCCTAATTAGAAAGGGTGCTCCTGATGCAGATGAATTTCACAAATTTACTTTTTATTTTCATTTGTAGTCAGATTTTTGTTTGTGAGCCGTGTGTGTGCTGTTATCTGCCATTAAAAACATGTTCAGTTCATAGGTATAATTTTGTTTCTGTGTATAAATCCCACCCGCTGAAGGCCACATCCAAAAAAAGGCTGCTTCTTTTAGGCGGATGTGGAACTTTCAACAGGCAGAGTATGCCAATTTCGCGAGGTTTAGTTCCCGAGGTCCCTCTTGGAGCTGCTCTCACACCGACTCCCTGCCCCCACATTCTCCCACGCTAGAAGAAATCTCTTTTCATAGTTTCACACTCTGCAGCACGCTTTTGCACCCACACCCCCGCATCCCCCTCTTTCCTTGCCACAAACACTGACCCCCCAAACACACACACGCAATGGTAGGCAGTTTTATTTGCTCGCGATCAATAGATCGTGGGCAAAAGAGTGCATACCCTATTTTTTTTAACTGACCTAAATGTAAGCGCTCTTTCTGCTGTCATGGGGCCTCATTACGACCCAGGTGGTAGAGGGTTAACGGTGCCGGTAGAACTGCCGGCGTCGTTAACCCTCTACCGCCTCATTACGAGGTCTGCTTGCGGGTCCGGCTAACGGCTGGTAAAACCAGGCGTCCTTAGCGGGACTCGCTAGCAGACCAGGATGCTAACAACGGGCCCATCATTAATGGGCCCGTTGTTAGCATCCTCCCCATTCCCATTGAGCCCTATGGTGGCTTAAATGGGGATGGGGATGTTCCAGGACCGGGTCCCAGGAAAGGGAATTACCGGGCCCTTCAAGGTCGGAATGGCCCAGTATTTCCCCATTCCATGAACCCGAACCCGGTACCCGGTATGGGGGTAGCCATGCAGCTAAAAGCGGCATGGCTACCTCCATACTCGTAATGTGGCCCATGGTCTGTAGCACATAACTTTACCAGAAACATAATAAGTATTTTCTCTGGATGTGATGCTTTAAGTGGAAGCTAAAAGAGGCAGCTAAAAATGTCCTGAATTGTGCTGTACCCAAGACCACATTGCATTACATCACAAACCTTAAAGGGCAAATCAAATGATGCAACAGGAAATCTACTTTCATTTTGCACATTACATGCTATCCGGGATGTTAACAAAAACAAACAGCAAACTTAAATGTCTATTTCCTAGCAACATGCACCATGCTCTGTCTTCATGCAACTTGGCTGGATGCCACTCAATACCTCTGCTATCACATTCCCAAAAGTACTCATAACAAGAAAGCATGTCCCTGCCATGAATATTTTCTCTCTTAAAAAGGACAGCAACCAATGATAGGTATGCAATGTAGTTTGTATGGCATCGTAAGTAAAATACTTTTAAAGCAATACAAGTCAAGTTAAATTCAAGATTTGCCTAAAGAGTTGTACTAGAGAATTTCTAACCAGCTACATAATTAGCTGTGATTCACAATAGTGACAAAACCTGGGAAAAGAGGCTTCTGGGAGGAGTGCTTGCAGCGGTTGCAGAGAACATAGCATACAGGGCAAAAGACTGGCATGCGCCTGTATTCTGGGAATCAAGCACCATGTCCTCTTCCCAACATTCTTAAACATTGCAATATAAACAAAAGCTACTTGTATTAACCAGTAATTAAAATACTTCAAAGGAATAAGTGGACAATACAAAGAAGTCCATGCTATTGCAAAACTGAAGCCACCCTAGTCACACGGCTGAGGAACAGAGGATTTTTAAATAGCATGCACACATAATTGATTAATATGGGGAGATGAACATTTAAAAATTGTTCTTGATACAACTGGAGAGAAGTGGCCAGGGGGGCAGAGTTGACCCCATCTGGATGACTCATCCCCATGTATATTGAAGATAGGCAATTAAGAGAGGGATGACCAGCCAGCCCATGTTGGAAATCGGTTTCCAAATAGCCAGCTGAAAAAAGAGCTTTCTTATGGAGCAATTCCAGACTGACTGGGTCCCTGCTGATTCTTCAGTAAAGAAAACAAACCAACATTTCATAAGTAATCAGCACCCTGAGATAACCCAAATTGTCTGTGTATGATACATGGCAGCATCCTGCGAATGAAAGGGGCTGGGAATGAAAGGGAAAGATACATGTGTAGTGTTGGATATGGTGCTCGGTCTCCCATTTATAAATGTTATCTCCTTAAAACACAATTTTTTCTTTCATATTGAGAGGCACCGTTTAAAATAAACAGTATTTTGGTGCAACTTAAATGCAGAGTGCTTTTGTCAAATTAGGCCTTGGCTAGGGTTCTAAATTGTTCCTCAAATTAGCACATGCAACCGAGCGTAGCGACCAAGCCCACAAATATTATGCAGGATTCAGGGGGTTCCCCCCCACAGATATTTTTTTAAAGAATGTATTGAAATGGTGCATTTTGCCACACAATATTTGCAAAATATTTGCTAAAAAGCTGTAGAGAAACAGACGTGTACATCACTGATAGACTCTGCCCCCTCACTTCCATCATACTGGATGTATAACAAGAAGACACTGTGTATGACACCAGGTATCATCCCAATACTGTATCGAGTATATGAGAGTCGTTATGAGCTCACACAACCGCTTCAGATTTACCCTTATAGTGAGGTGGTAGCAGGAAAATTGCAGACACCACTGAATATCGAGGAGCTGGAAAGAGAACCTGACAGGTGCAAAGTGATGTCATAAGGAGAAGATACAATGACACACTGAAACTATATAGAAATACTTAAAGAAGAAGATTTAACTGAAGAAACAAGAGTTGACATACGTACAAGAAGAAGCCATATATACAACGAAGATAAGTAACCAGATGTGTGTGAATGTATATACACAGAAATGGAAGGCAGATGAGCCATATAGAAGCTTGCTGCAGTAGAAAACATAACATGCATGAAGCAGCCATGTTGAAAAGATGGATGCCGGCTTTCAATGATAGTAAGCGAAGAGTTTGAAGGAGAGAGACCAGAACTGCAGAGCTGACAGAGGCTGTAAATACAAATTCATGCATGAACAAAGAATAGCTGCTGGCCAGAGATCAAGGATGCCACAGTGAGAAGCTACGGAAGGGCACTAGGGGAGTTAACGATTATAAGCAACGTATGCAGGCCCTATTTATCTTACATTAAGCGAAGAAGAAAACACTTGCAAATCCCAAGTATTGGGCAAAGATGCCGAACGCTTACGTGAGGTAGAATAACCAAGTCTCCAGAGGCCAAGAAGAGTAATGACACCCAGCTTAATTGAATTAAATAGCCCTAAATAAAAGGTTGAAATGGAGGAAATCGTGTTCTCCTCACACGTGATTCAGAACTCGAAAACCAGCCCTATTCATTATCCCCAGACAGGGTTAATGGTGTACCTACACTCCCTTGAAAGTCCCAGAGCAAGAACAGTCCACAAGGTCAACTACAAAGAAGAAACTTTGACTGAAGGCTTGGCTGATGAGAGATGGTAAGACTAATTGGGAAAGCGGACAGTAGTCTGATGTTGTTCTCTACACCTGAGTTTTGATTTGCTTACGTGCTGCTAGGGAGCCGAGTGTCCAAGGTTGGGAGAGGATGCCAACCTATCATGAGGTCCTATGCAACGATGAGTACACAATGTTGCATGAGTCAATCCGCTACTGTTATACTGTTGTTATCTGTGTTATGCGTAGTTAGAGGGAAGTTCAAGGTTTGCTTACCAGAAGAGGAGTAGCCAATGAAATGATACACTTATAGACTCTATAAGTAGATATGCTCCCCTAACCAATCCCCAAACCTGATAGGTTTTAATATTTGGCACGTAGGATGACATCATAGCTGACGGATTTTGAGGTATAAAGCCTTTGTGTAACCAAACTATTACTGTGAGTGTGTGGACTACGAACCGTTGTTCGCCAGGTTGCCCTACTTTATTGAATTGATAATAAAGTAGTATTTTGCCATATTCTTTGAGTCTGTCCAGTTATTTGGGTCCAAGATTATTTGTTATGGCAATTCCATTCTGCACAAAGACACGCCCAAAAAGTGCTACTGCACAAAGCAATACAATTTACAGTTGGTTCTCTGGGGTAACACATGAAAGAATCAAGAAAATGTCATTTTAATAACAGTACACTACAAAGAGCACCTTTCACCATTTTCATAAAGCTGCAGCCGCACCCTATCTATGACAGTAATGGTCAGTGTAAATTACATGAATAAGGCGGCTGCCACAATTTACCTAGGCCAGTAATGGCCACTTTAAAATACATGCATGAAGCACTTAAGCCTTCGTGCATATGATTTAAAGCGACCATTAGTAGCATTGATAGGTTGCAGGAGAAGCTTCATGCATGTGATTTAAAATGATCCTTGCTGTCATAGATAGGACAGCCTATATATGCCAGCAATTTTCACTTTAAATCCAGTGGCAGCAGGTGCTTTTTTAAATTGGAGGTGCGTAAATATTTCCCCCAAATATGCCAGAGCAACCAGGCGTAGATAGGGAGCCCAAACCGACCTTGGGCACTAAGGGTCCCCAGAGATTTTTTTAAAATATTGGTTTAAAATGGCACATTATACAGCACACTTTCTGTGTAACACTGGGTAAAAAGGCCAGTTTGCAAGTCACCAAAAGTACAGACAAGCATTTCCTAACACATTTTCATGATGCCTTTACCCACAAAATATGCAAGTATAAAAACATTTTCAACATTTTCACACTGCCTATGCCCATACATTTCCATACTGGCTGTACCAAGATATACCAGAATTCTGATATACAAACATACTCCTGTTTGCTTTGCACATAATGCCAGTAATCATTCTATAAGAAAACATGTCTACCCGGGCTGTGCCAATACATGGCAGTATCCCCAAATACGAACATACTCCTGTTGGAGTTTCCTTTAAAAATGCCATTGCACAATAGGAAAGCATGTCCAGAATGGCTACACAATGTAGTCCAGTCTAGATACGAACAAAAACACTTATCATGCTTACATGCCCAGAATATATTGATATGCCAGAGTAGGAAATGGCTAGACTGACCCATTTGATGCATTAGCACTGCCTTGCACATACAAACGTGCAGTACCCCAGCCTCCATCCCCAATGGGCCATGCAAGGCCATGCAAGGCTGGGGAAGCAAAACGATCATGGTCTTGCATGTCCCATTGAACATACATGGCCGCATTTCGCCATTACAGTTCAAGCCAGCCCAGGAGCTCTCGCTCTGCTGCAAAAGGCAGCTGAGCGAGGGCACCTTGGCTGGTGCGGCTCCGCCATGATGGGTGGGGGCTCAGGAGTGTCAAGGCCCCTGTGCCCTATGCTAAGGTGGGATTTTCCTACCTAAGTAAAACTAATGATAGTTTTTGAAGTTTAGTTTATTTGTAAAGCGCACCAGGCCCAAGGGCAACCGGGCGCATAATCTTAGGTAAGGTTACAACAAAAGTATACACAGAGTACCACATTTACAAGTTATACACAAATACAAATTTACATGTTATGATTGATACAGTGTGGCATATGTGCATAGATACGATATATTGTAGGTAGAAAGCCAGGCTAGCGTGAGGAACCTTATGCTTTCTGGGTGAACAGCCAAGTTTGGCGTTGTTCTTGAACGTTAGGAACGAAGGTTCAATTCTTATGTGGGTTGGCAGAGTTCCACAGTTTGGAGGCTAGGAGAGGGAAGCTCACACCACCCGCTTTTTGAAGTTTAAATCTGGGCAGGGTTAGGCTGTGAAATTGGTTGATCTGGTGGGGCGAGAAGAGGAGTGAAGTGCGAGACGTGAAGAGAGGCAAGGTGGGGCGTTGTTGTTCAGGCATTTGTGAGTCAAGGCTAACATTTTCAGGGCAATTCTTTGTTTTACCGGGAGCCAGCGTAAGTCAGATCTGATGATGGAGATATGGGACCGTCTAGGGATGTTGAGAGCTGCTCTTATGGCATTGTTTTGAATAGTTTTAAGTTTATTGATGTTGGACTGACTAGTCCCTAGGTAGAGGGCGCTACAGTAATCAATTTTGGACATGATGAGTGTTCTAGCCAAAGTAGTGCAGTTGTGAAGGTTCAGAAATGGTCTGCAGGCGGTGATAAGTTTGCATGTATAGGCCGAGGCCGACCTAACAGCATTTGTTAGTCTGTCCAGGGAGAGGGTGGAGTCCAGATAAACGCCTAAGGTTTTGGTGTTTTTGGAGACCTTGATCGCGTTGCCGTCAATAGTGAAGGCCGTATAGGCTTGGTCGAGTTTGTTAAGACGATAGGTGGATCCTAGTAGTAAGAGCTCCGTCTTATCGTCGTTGAGGCAGAGTTCATGTTGCACCATCCAGGCCTGGATGACCAAGTAGACATCATTCAAGGATTTGGTATCGGCTGTGTAGTCACCAGCAATGGGAATGAGTATCTGGGTGTCATCCACGTAATTGGTGTAGGATACACCCAGATAGTCAAGCACATCGAAAAAGGGCTTGGTGAATACATTGTACAGTGTAGGAGATACACAAGAGCCTTGAGGGACGCCGCAAAGAATGGGAGAGCGGTCTGCCGATGCTGAGGGTGAAAAGACCCACATAGATCGGTTGCTGAGGAACGAGTGGATCCAGGCATTAGCAGAGTCAGAGAAGTAGGCAGCGGATTTGAGATGTTGGCAGAGTATTTGGTGGTTGACCAAATCAAATGCCGCGGAGAGGTCGAGGAGAAGGAGTAGCGCTAGCTTTCCATTGTCCTTTAGTGTCTCCATCTGAGTTTTCAGTTCAATCAGGGCTGATTCGGTGCCGTGTTTGGGGCACCGAATCATTGTTTCGGTGCCTCAAACACGGATGATTGTCTTAGCCCCAGGAGTTTGTTGGACTCAAGGTAGTCTTGGATCTGCAGGTAAACTGCGCGATCAACAATCTTAAGCAGGAATGGGACCGTAGTGATTGGTCTGAAGTTGGTCGGGATGTTGGGGTCAAGGGATGGTTTTTTGAGTAGTGGGATTACCCATGCATCCTTGAGGTTGTCAGGGACTGTTCCCGTTTTGAAGGAGGCATTTATGAAGGATGTGATGAAAGGGGAAAGTTGGTGCGAGGCTTCCTTAATGATAGGAGCCAGGCAAGGATCACCTTGGCAGTTAGAAGGTTTGAGGTTGTTTATGATTCCTTCTACTTCAAGGATGGTAGGAGGGGAGAAGGCGAATGGTTTAACAGCCGGGTTGGCTTGGTGTTGGGTGCTATGTGTAGATGTGAGCAATGGTTGGTTGAACTGTAAAGACTTTTGTTTATCTCTGATTTTAGTTTGGAGGGTGGCAATTTTACCTAGGAGTGCCGTCTCAATATTCGTGCACCAGTTGCTGTCTTTAGGACAGGAATGGGGGGGGAGGGGCTGCAGTTGTCTCGAGTTCCTTGAGAATTTTGAATTATTCCTTCGTATTTGATTGTGCTGACGTGATGCGGTTGTTGTGTGAATCTTTTTTGGCCTGGAATAGTGTGTCAGGAAATCCAAAGCAAATGTCTGTCTGTGTCCAACACCTATACTTGCCCTCAAATCTAATTGTATACAATGTGTAGGGATGTCAGCATCAAATGAGAAGTGTTCAAATAAAAGTTCAGAGCTTCTTCCAGCTCTTAAATGAAAAAGGAGTTTCCCTTCCCCAAAGAGTCAATAGTTCACATTACAAAGGTGGGGTTCCCTTCCCCAAGCTTTCAAATATTTCAATGTTCCAAAAGAACACAATTCCTTGGGATATTCAATGTTCCAAAATAACACAATTCCCTGCTCTTCGAGTTTGGTTACCTTTCACTAATGTATCAAATAAAATTCCTCAAATTCAGTTCACAAAGGTTTTCCTTTATTCAACCACAAAGTGGCTTTTCCTTCGGTGGATGTATTCGGTCTAGGTGCAGTTATTGGACCACACGGTCCACCCATTGCAGGTCATGCAATCGACACACCTTACTTGCATCTGTTTCATAGGTATCTTGCCACAGTTTCAGCTTCACAGTGAGGCTTGACTTATAGGTATCTTGCCAAAGTTTCAGCTTCACAGTGAGGCGTGACTTATCCTTTCAAGTGCCCTTGAAGCTTTATTATTGCTTGCTTTGTCACCATTCATTTGTTTAATAGCTTTCACTTGCAGCGAACAACATAGGCTTCCCAGTACACTCTCCTGCAAGGAAACTCAGCTACTGGTATAGTTCTTATGCACAAGCCATCATAAGCTTCCCAGTACACTCTCCTGCTTGGAAACGTATTCTCTGTTTCAGGTTTCTTGATAAAAGCATCTGGCACCCTTTTGCCAGGTTTCTCTTGCGTGCATGCTTTATTTTCTCAACCATTCATTACTTTCAGCAAAATGCAATAGTATTAATTTGACTCTTGGCAATGCTTGCTTGTCTCTTGGCAATGCTTGTTTGCCTCTTGACAATGTTCATTACAATCATTCACTTATGCTTGCTGGTTTGGCTTTGTTTGTTAGCATGCTAGTTTACATCCAATTCACTTCACTACTATCAATGTTTCCTCTGGTTATATCACAGTTAATTAAATCTCTGTTGTACTTATTCTGAATTTTCCCCAACTTGATTTAAGTAAGGGAGTTCACACAAATACAGTCTCTTTCTTTTATCATCTTTCAATATGGCAAACATTCCACTGAAACCCATTTCTGTATGCCCCAGCACGTCCGACTTATGGTGTGGGGCTGCAGCACTGGCTCTGTGTCTGGGAAGCTTTGCCTGTCCTGCCGGTCCTCCCGTGACTTTGTGGACAGCTTCTCTCTCTCGCCTGCCAGTATAGCTGATGCACCCCACTGTCTCTGTGACTATGCCAGCCCCTTCTCTGCTGTGGTACGTTTGGCGGTGCTCCTTCAATTCTCACCCGGCCTCTCCAGATGCCTCTCTGGTTCAGAAGGAAGCACCAGCTTTCCTCTGCAGAACGTTCTCATGCTGGCCTGATTTCCACCTTGCTTCCTGCTGTGCTTTCTCTCCATCCCTCTCTGGTTTCTCTGGATTTCTTTGGGTTTCGCTTCCATATGGCTGCTTTCTCCTTCACGTTCCTCTTCTTCTTCCAGTACTGGCCTTTAAATATCCCACAAGCTGGATTAGGTACTTGGCAATTAGCTTGTGCATACCTAGTTCTGTAGTCTGTTGTCAGTCTTTGTTGCATCTTCCTCATCCCAGTACAAAAATGGTGTTTGTGTGAGTAAGAATCAATAAAGCGAGGATGTATGGCTCTGGTGTGTCTCTTCCTCGTCCCAGTGCCTGACTGGTGTTTACTGGAAGATGATTTATGTAAAGGATAGGGAAGGCGCCGGTAATAACATACAAAGGTCTGGGGGATATTAGACTCATTAGAAAAGGAAAATCGGGGATACCGTGTCTCAACCAAGGGTGCCTCATCCCCACTCCCCAAGTCTCCTCCACCCAGGTGATCCTCCCTCGCATACCCACCCTCAGGGTCAGGATCCAATAGCGGCAGCCTTTCCCTGACCCGCTTGCAGGAAGAAATATTGGGGAAAGAAGTGAGTCCCCCTCTCTGGACCTCTCTTTAAATCACATGCATTTGATTTAAAGTGGCCATTACTGGCATAGATAAGCACAACCTATCTATGGCAGGAATGGGCACTATAAATCACATGCATGAATCTGTTGCCACAACCTATCTATGCCAGTAATGGTCACTTTAAATCACATGCATGAACGATGAAGTGCTTCAGGCATATTATTTAATGTAACCATGACTGGCATAGCTAGACTTAGATAGACACTGGCATAGATAGACATATCAATATCAGCAGTCTCTGAAAGGGGTTTACAGTGACTAACCATATGGCTGGTCGCTGTAATTCCCTTGCAGAGATGCTACAAACACATACACATTGCACACACACATGCCAAGATAGTCAGTGTTACTAGTATACACATGCATACATACAAAAACGGACAGCCACAGCCTCAACTAGTCCTGCACACGAACAATGCATTACATTCAAACATACATTCAAACATACATATACATATATTTCAAATACATACATTCAAATACATACATTCATAAATATATATACATAAACATACATTCATAAACACATAAATACATATGCACTTATCGTAGGTCTTGTACTGGCCGTGTCAGGCAGGGACACAACAAGGCATCAGGAATCATACAGGTGGAAGCGCACACAGTGACAGCGTGCCCACAAGCCACCGCCGTACTGGTCACAACACTGATGTGGTTGCTCTGGCAACCCTCTAAGGGGCACGCTGTGCCCCATGCCTCTCACAGAGTTTTTAAAATATTAGCACTGGCTGGCGCTCAACAGCCATTCAGCGCTGATACTAAGGGGCTGATTCATGGAATTTTTGCGCCGAAAAACAGGGATTTGTGCGCCATTCTGACTGCAAATCCCCATTTGTTAAACAGGGATTTGCAGGCAGAATGGCACAAAAATCTCTGTTTTTCGGCGCAAATAATTCCATGAATCAGCCCCTAAATATTTTAAAAAGCTATGAGTGGCGCATCGTCCTACGCTCCACAGCATGCTTTTTTTAAAAATCAGCGCTGGTGCATATATAGAGCGCCAGTTCTTCGGGGATGCTGGGGTCTACACCGAGCACCAGGGTGGAACAAAGAGTGTCAGCCGTGCTCCCTGTCCGACTGGCTCCACCACTGGTGTTACATTATGCTTTCTTGTGGCATTATTTCAATTTATAATCGGAGATGTGAGTGGGCACCACTGGGTTAATAATCTTCCCAATCTTAAATTCAATGTAAAAATAAAAGCTGAAAGTTCAAAACATAGTTCTGATGCAGCTGGCTGCGATAAGTCTGGAGACACCCGGACTGAAAATTGCAACAAAAGCCAAAGACCGAGTAAAATACTAGGTCACACAGTCGCTCTCAAAGTAGCCCAACCAGGGCAGGTGGTTATCCACAGTTCGAAAAAATCTTTAAATCCGGTATCAAAGGTAATGTATAAGTTCAAAGAAAACATTTCCTTCTTCAGGGCAAGTCTAATGTATGCAAAGTCAACAAATAAAAATAAACACAAATCCACATACACATACAAAACAAATCAGTCAGCATACACGTAAAGTATATAAAAAAATATATATAAATACAAAATATTCAAACATACCAATTTGTGGTGGTCCCAAGAGAGATTAGTCAATGGAAAAAATGGAAACAAAAAATAATGAGTGCTGAATAAAAATGGACTGACAGAATAACTTGAATTTTTAAAAAGTGTACAGCCTGATTTACCTTATAGGTGTGGCACAGGGGGGAACAATGGATGTTCAAAACGAAAGTAAGATGAGCCAAAGTTGCCGAGAGTAAAACGGCTTCAATGTGCAAATCCTATCTGGTAGTGCAAGAAAATCAGATTTAGTATCATGGTGTTGCAGGCTTGGTCAATGTGAGTGGGGAAGGCAAGCGAAAGGACCTGATACCTTAGAGCACACGGGCAGAAAGGGTTCTGCTGCGTGCGGCTGTTGTGCAGTAACAGTGACTGCCGTGTTAAGCCGTTGCCAAGACAACGGCTTCTTTATATATTACGTGACCACCTCGCACTATTGAAAGGCTGCTGGGCACGAACTGAGGTGTCATGCGCGTGACAGACTGCATGAATCGAAAATTGATTACATTTCGAGTCATGCCAAATTGATGACATGAATTGTGGTGACTTAAAAATGGAAAGTCAAAAAAATTAGGCAGTTAGGGAGCTCAAATCACCAGTATATGTGTCAAAATTCTCCATTCAAAGCAACAAAATTAAGAAGACAATCAAAAAACATTGGAGCATATTCAAAAATGACACGAGGGTACAGAATTTATTTAACAAACTTCCGGTGTTTGCCTTTCAGAGAAGCAAGAACCTCAGGGACGAATTTGTACACACCAGACCAACTCTCAAAAAATAGATCACACAACGTACTGGCACATTCCACTGCTTACACTGCATTAATTGTAACTTTGTGATCAAAGGGAATGTTATTTTCCATCCACGCACAGGTCAAAAGATTTTTCTCAGGACATTTGGAACTTGTGACAGCATTAATATCAAATGCCCATGTGGGAAATACTACGTGGGGCAATCAACCCGAGCAGCTAAGATACGCTGGAACGAACATCGTTCCTGCATTCGAAACTCTAATCCGAACTCAGCTGTTGCACGCCATTGGGCCGAAAATAATCACAACCTTTCGCAGATCAAGTTTCTGGTTTTGATGGTCCTGACCAGGAACAACCCGTATGAGGATTTAGGCTTACGCCTCAGTCGCAGGGAAACATTCTGGATTGACAAACTAGGCAGCCTTGTCCCGAATGGTCTGAACGAGGAAATCAACTACAATTGCTACATCTGAAACACATGGAATGTTTATCCAGAAGCACCTTATGTGTGGTGCTTTGCAAACTTCCTTTGTTCTAATTGTAAATGTTTTCATGTTTCCTAACGTGGTTCTATATTTGCTCCCAAACAGAAACCTTGCCGCATATCCCGGACTTCTGTCTGGGACTTCAGGTGCCGCTTGCTGGCATCACCTCTGTGACGAGACTGCTCTAATTGATCTAACTTTTGTCCCAATGACACCCACCACAACCTTGTTGCACGTCCCGGACCTGTCTGGGACCCAAGGTGCCGCCTTCATGGCGACACCTTTTGGCAACACGGTTGCGGTATATCTATACAAGTAGTTTAGCTATTTGTGGACTATAATTTCGTTCCTTACTAGCGTTTTATTTAATTCGACCTATTCCATATATCAGCCACATGTTTATTTCCTTACCGCATTGTTTATACCTGTTTAATACGTGTTTATAGTTTTTTTCATTTACTAGTGTTTTATTAAGGGTTTTCTTGTTTGTTCCTTGTTTATTTGTTTTGCTCTCATCCTGGTCCCAGCGGGTTTGCATTAATATTCCCAGTATATTTTCCATTTCTATTGTTTTCAATTTTTTTGACTTTCCATTTTTAAGTCACCACAATTCATGTCATCAATTTGGCATGACTCGAAATTTAATCATTTTTCGATTTATGCAGTCTGTCACACGCATGACACCTCAGTTCGTGCCCACCAGCCTTTCAATATCGCGAGGTGGTCACGTGATATATAAAGAAGCCGTTGTCTTGGCAACAGCTTAACACGGCAGTCACTGTTACTGCACAACAGCCGCATGCAGCAGAACCTTTCCTCCCCGTGTGCTCTAAGGTATCAGATCCTTTCGTTTTGCCTTCCCCACTCACATTGACCAAGCCTGCAACACCATGATACTAAATCTGATTTTCTTGCACTACCAGATAGGATTTGCACATTGCAGCCGTTTTACTCTCGGCAACTTTGGCTCATCTTACTTTTGTTTTGAACATCCATTGTTCCCCCCTGTGCCACACCTATAAGGTAAAGCAGGCTGTACACTTTTTAACAATTCAAGTTATTCTGTCAGTCCATTTTTATTCAGCACTCATTATTTTTTGTTTCCATTTTTGCCATTGACTAATCTCTCTTGGGACCACCACAAATTGGTATGTTTGAATATTTTGTATTTATATATATTTTTGTATATACTTTACGTGTATGCTGACTGATTTGTATTGTATATGTATGTGGATTTGTGTTTATTTTTATTTGTTGACTTTGCATACATTAGACTTGCCCTGAAGAAGGAAATGTTTTCTGAAATGCATTGGCGCATAAATCTGCATTGTGTATATGGGTTGTGGCAATTACTTCCTCACTAAGAAGACATTAGTGACAGCTTTACTTTGGATAAACTACTTTTGATCTAAACAAATTACATACTCTTTTTTCTTTGAACTTATACATTACCTTTGATACCGGATTTAAAGATTTTTTTGAACTGTGGATAACCACCTGCCCTGGTTGGGCTACTTTGAGAGCGACTGTGTGACCTAGTATTTTACTCGGTCTTTGGCTTTTGTAGTTATTATTTCAATTTATTACATTATGCTTGCTTGTTACATCATGCCTTTGGGTTCCATCAGGCCTGTGTGTTACATTATGCTTGCTTGTAGCATTATTCCAGTTTATTACATCATACTTCTGGGTTACATCATGCCCTTTTGTTGCATCATACTTGTTTCATTATACCCGTTTGCAATATTGGTCTAATTGCTTATATTGAGCCTGCTAGAAGGTTGTGTGTTTAGCATGGCTTCACCTACAATACATCTGTTGGGGCAACTTGCTACATAGGCGTGCTATGGAAAAATGACTGATCAAATGCATTGTCTTTTAATTTGGGGAGTGATTTTGGGCCCCAATGTTAATGCAAGGGATCGTTTTGAGGTACTCTCTGAAGAGGATTTGAGTTGGGAGGGGTCGAATCAAGAGTAAAAGACTATTGCATATGTTTTGGGCTTGCACCATGAAGCATCTGTATCCAATCCCCACATGTGCGGAGATGAGGAGAATCTTAGAAAAGTCGAAGGATACGAGCGAAATTACGAGATGCTGTGGGTGAGGAACAGGGATTCCCACGACATCGAGCCTCCTAGGCTACAGGAAGCAGTTCAACCTTGAAAAACTGGGATGAACTTGGTCTCCTTTTTCAGGCTGATGACTGGCTTTATGGCAGTTTGTATGCCTTTTGCATTCTATTTAAGCTGATATTCTGGGAGTCTAGTTGAAAGAACATTTTATTTGCATAGTCAGAATAGGCATTGAAAAGTGCCACATTACACTGGCAATGTATGTGTAAAAAGCAAAGCAATTCCGCTCTTCCCCAAACAATTGATTATGTAAATCAGTGCCTTCAAACAGTGCTTAGAGTTTGCGGCTTTAGGGTCCCCCAAACCTTACTACCTTCTCTAAGATACCTTAATGTTAATTTGTCAAAAACAGTACCATTGGCTTGTCACAAGCAGAAAATATCAACCTTGAGATTTAGGTTTAGGGGGCGAGTTGATAAAAAATGTAGAGTATTTGACTATTTAGAGATTAGATTCTCTAAGAACGGGAACCGGCAAAACCACATGGCCAATCAGCACTTGATTATGGTTTTGTGGAATGGTGCTATAAATCGATTTTGGAGGTAGAATGATCCTACTGGTGGTGGAAGTCTATAAAGCACAAGCAAGAACATCAAGTTCATATGGCATGGAACTCTGGGGTCATAGGGTTTACAAACCTATTGAGATGGAGGAAAGAAAATGTTGAAAGAAGGTACTTGTCAGATCCTGACCTCTGTTGCGGCTCTTGGAAACCTTGAAGCCAGTACACCTCTAGCCCTGAAAGGGCATCTCACTCTGTACCCAGGGGTCGGGATGTCTTGTAGGACTGCTCTGCAGGGATGATACACTATGATCGTTAGTAAGGATGTCAGCCCCCTTACTTGCCTTCTTCCCTTTGATCAGATGCCAGCTCTACGTACCCTAAGGTATTCAGGAGATCTTGATAGGATAGAACAAAGGTTAAGGATAGAACGTGGCGTTGTCTCCCTTCTGCCAGATTCATTAAAAAGGGATTGATTTTAATGTAGCTATTTGCAGCATGGCTTGCACACGGAAATGCAAAAGAAAATTCAAGCAAAATCAATGAAAGTCAGATCATTCAAACAAACTAGTGCTAAATATCAGATCTGAATACCTCATCAGTTTTACCAAACAAAAACAGTAAGTAGCATCCTCGTCTTCGAGATGCAGATGGCTTCCTGGTTGTTGGTTTTTATGCCGCGGGGTATGTTGTCATCATGTCACGTATAGGACTTTGGAAACGCTGGCATAGATGGAGATTGGGGAGTATAATTCGCTCCGATCGGCTGCAGCGGTCTAGTTTACTCCTAAAATGGCTGCCGTAGTCATAAACGATGTCACTTCTGGATACGCTTTGCATTGTATCCGTCTTGGACCCTCACTACTGTACGATTGACTTTTACGAGCTCTTGGCTGCAGTTCTCCCTTGCCTGTGCATCTATTCTTGTTTTTCTGTGGGTGCCTTTTTCCTCGTAACTGTTTGTCACGCCCCTTCTATTCGGCTCTATCTTTCGCATCCGTGTTGCTCACCGCGCGGACAGCACTCTGTATCTTTCTCTCTTGTTGTGTCTACGGAAGGTGTAACTATCCTTTTTTTCCCTTCTACCCAGGATTCCAGTGTTACCCTCTTAGTTTCTTTCCAGTTTCCCTTAGCTGTTATCCGTTTGGTCCTCAAGCTGTTCTGTATTTGAACTAAGTTTTTCCCTCTCGGTGTATTTCTGTCCTCGCAGTCGTTTTCCCTTTTGCCTACCTCTTCTTTTTCTATTTATTTTTGGGTGTGGATGTCACTCTCTCAGTGCTGACTATTTGGTTGTTCCGGTTGTTCCTTCTCTACCTTCCACTTCTTTGTGGGGTAACCTTCGATATCTACTCTCTCCAGTTTTCTTCTGTTTTCTTTTATGTGTTCAGACTGTCCATTCTGACTCTGTCTCTTCAGTTAGTATCTGTTACTGTATTCTCTGGTATCTTTCTCCTCTTCAACCTATAACACAGAACTATTCCGCCAGCCTCTATTTACCACCGGGGAGGTGGTATCCCTGTTGTGTGACACAGAAGGTCTTACCTACATTGAACTTCTACCGCTGTACATTGTTTGGACAAGACATTCTATTCTACTAAAAGGACATCTTTTCATCAAATCCCATACTTCTCTGACAAGCCAGAACTCTCCTCTCACCCAGGGTTTTTTTCTGCCAATTCAGGCTTTTTCCCTGGACATTTTTGGGAGCTTGCTCCTTGGGGTTCATCTTGATCCTGTTCCCTTGCAGGTCAAGGTGGCCTCCGAGGGAGCTTGCCCTTAGTTAGACAATAAAAAAGAAAGGCAATCCAAGGAAACCAAGTAAAACTGAAAGAAGAAAGTATCCGAAGAATGTAAGGACTCTTTGGAAGATTCAGGTGAGGAGAGGGAACAGCAAGGTATCACGGACTCTGACAGTATACAACGCCCAACTACCCAGATGGCCTTGCTGGAACAATTCCAGGAATTAGTAAATGCTATTTAGGGGCTTCGTGTGGAAGTACGGACACTCAAAGATCAGAATGCTGTATTGAGCCAACAGGTGGCACTCTGTGACGATACCAGAGGTGGTCTCCCTCCATTACCATTTCCTTTTGTGAAATATGATGGCAACGCGAAACAGCTCAAGGAATTCTTGGACGCATGTCAGGTATACTTCTCATTTCGTCCAAAGACTTATGAGACAGACAGGTCCAAGGTAGGCTTCTTGGTGGCCAACCTGGTTGGTAATGCCCTGGCCTGGGCAACTTCTTTAATTACCAACGCTGAGCCATCTATGACTGACTATCAACAGTTCGTGCAGAACTTCAAGAGTAGATTTGATCGACCTGAGGTGCAGTTCTCTTCGTTTGAAGCCATGGTGGATATCCGACAGGGGACCCAGGATGTTCAAAAAATATCTCTCAATTTCGACATCTATCTTCGGAGTCAGGCTGGCCTGACTCAGTACAGCAAACGCTTTTCGGCAGAGGACTGCATGAGGAGATCAAAGACGAGTTGGCACGAATACCTAGACCCAACAATTTCCAAGAATTAGCCACTGCAGCTCTTCAGATCGAATTCAGATGCAATGAAAGGAAGAAGGAAAGGAAAAGAGGATGGTACTATTCCCCGTTACCTACCTTCTCACCAACCATGAGAGATCGTGGAACATCTGAGGAACCAATGCAGATAGGGACTACAAGGGGTCCTTTGTCGCAGGAAGAAAGAAGAAGAAGAAGAAGAAGAAGAAGAAGAAGAAGAAGAAGAAGAAGAAGAAGAAGAAGAAGAAGAAGAAGAAGAAGAAGAAGAAGAGAAAAAAGACTATGGCCCTCATTCCAACCCATGTGGTAAGTTCCCTACTTTACCACCATGGTGTAAACTCTGTACCGTAAATTACGGTGCCGTAATTAGCGCCAAGGAAGCTTAGCGCCTTGGTACTTAACGCCTGCTAAAAGCAGACGTTAAGGTGGAAATCAGGCGTTAAGGGTTAACGGGGCCGAAGGCGCCATTAAACCCTTAACGCCTGGGTTGGAATGAGGGCCTATGTGCCTATTGTGGATCTGCTAAGCATCAATTTAGCGCCTGCCCCGAAGTTCCGCTCAAGTGGCAGGGAAACGCTCAACACCGTACCTATGCAGGGGAGGTAGCAGGGGGGTTCGCCCAACTCCCTGTAACAACACCAGATCAGTAGAGAATGAAGAAGGCAGTCGTCTGATGGTGTTTTCTGTTCAGCTGGTGGTCTCCCCTACGCAAACTCTCAAGACTCACGCCATGTTGGACTGTGGAGCTGTGGGTAATTTTGTTGACATCATCTGGGCCAAAACCAACCTGATCTCATTCAGTGAAAAAGGAACACCTGTTCCTGTGGAAGGGGTAAATGGTTCTCCTCTGTCTTCAGGTCCTATAGTTCTGAAAACCTCACCGATTCAAGTAAAGTTGGGTGATCATACCGAGCTACTGACCAGTGACATAATCAGAGCAGCTCATTTTCCGGTCTTATTGGGAATTCCTTGGTTAAGGCGCCATAATCCTAAAATAGATTGGAGGGCCAATACCCTTCATTTTGCCTCCACCTACTGCTCCCAGTTTTGCCTACAAACTCCGGGTGTTTGTTCCCATACCAGCGAACAGATCTCTCAGACAAGGATCACTGTGTCATTAATACCAAAGCAATACCAGGAATTCCAGGAGGTTTTTGAAGATAGACTTCCCCGTCTGTTGCCCCCACACAGACCGGAAGACTGCAGCATAGAGCTCCAAGAAGGGGCCCAGATTGCATTCAGACGTTTCCTCTCTCCATTCCAGAGAAACAGGAACTCAAGGAGTACCTAGAAGCCAATCTACATAATGGCCTTATTCAAGAATCTAAGTCCCCAGGAGGAGCGTCTCTATTTTTCATCTCAAAGAAGGGATCCTCTGAACTAAGACCCTGCATAGACTACAGGGGCCTTAATCAGCTGACTATTCGAGATCGCTACCCGAGGCCTCTCATTCGGGATATACTTGAGGTGGTACGAGGGGCACGATACTTCACCAAGTTGGATCTCCGTGGAGCGTATCATTTGCTGTGTATAAAAGGCAGAGACGAATGGAAGACCACGTTCAGGATGCCGTTGGGTCTTTATGAACATCACGTCATGCCTTTTAGCCTTGTGAATGCCCCGGCGATATTCCAAAGATTCATAGACAAGATATTTTCGGATTTGTTGTTCTTGTCGATGGTGGTATACTTGGACGACATCCTTATTTTTTCTCTGTCCTTGGAAGAACACTGTAAGCACATGAAAGAGGTGTTACGAAGGCTCCAGTCGAACCAATTATATGTCAAACCGGAGAAGTGTACCTTCAAAGCATCTGAGGTGTCTTACTTAGGATTTATCCTAACCACAGAAGGTGTCCAAATGGACCCAGACAAGGTTGAGGTTATTCTCAGCTGGAAACAACCCACAACAGTGAAGGAGGTACAGATGTTTTTGGGACTGGCCAACTTTTATAGACGTTTCATCCCTAACTTCTCAGACATCATCCTGCCAATTACCTCCTTACTCAAAAAGCGGGAAATGTGTTTTACGTTCTCCACAGCAGCTCAAGAAGCCTTCCGGATTCTTAAGACCTTGTTCCCCACTGCCCCAGTATTGATACAGCCCGATCAGACGCAACCTTTCATACTGGAAGCAGATGCCTCAGGTGGGGCTATTGTAGCGGTACTCATCCAAGAGAAGGAAGGAACTGAACATGCAGTGGCGTACTACTCATGTACTTTGACCACCAGCGAACAGAACATTTCTGTTCTAGAAAAAGAACTCTTAGCCATTCGCCAAGCCTGTAAGGAGTGGCGTCATCTTCTTCAAGGTGCCGCTCATCCTTTTTTGGTCAGGACAGACCACCGCAACCTAAAAGTACTACAACAGATGAAGTGCAAGAACGCCCGTCATGCTAGATGGGCATACTATTTTTCACACTTCGATTTCAATATTACTTACGTTCCAGGTACCAAGAACGTAGTAGCATAAACGTTGTCTAGGAATCTAGGGGAGTGGGCTGGTATTTATAACTGTCACAAACAGCTACTTCCCAACCAGTTGTTCCTAAATGCGGTAGTACCCTTCATTCGGGAGATATGAGACACCACCAAAAGAATCAGGAAGGATGGTCTTCCCAGTGAACTGACCCATCAGAATGGAATGCTATTCCGAGGAGCCCTTTATTTTCCAACCTCTTTTCTACAGTTGCAAGTGCTACACTGGTGTCATGACACCCCCATGTCCGGTCATAAAGGACAAAACGCAACTTTGGAGTTGCTCACTAGACAATTCTGGTGGCCTACCATGCACAAAGATGTTAAGAGATTTGTTGAAGCTTGTCCTGTCTGTGCCTCGAGTAAGGTGTCCAGAAAGAAACCACTCGGACTGCTTCAGCAGAGTGGTTTACCATCCCGACCCTGGGAACAGATTTTGATGGACTTCATCATCAAATTACCTGCCTCCAATCACTGTACAGCCATCATAGTTACTGTTGACACATAAAGTAAATTGGCGCATTTCTCTGCTCTTTCCAACGTACCGTCAGCGCCAGAAACAGCCAGGATTTTTCTCAAAGAGGTGGTACGGTTGCATGGTATCCCTTGAACCATTACTTCAGACCGAGGGGCGCAGTTCACCTCCAAGTTTTGGTCCTCTCTATGTGAACAGATGGGCATCCATAGGGCACTCTCATTGGGGTATCATCCCCAGACAAATGGAGAAACAGAAAGGTTAAATGCAACTCTCGAACAGTATCTCCGTTGTTTTTGCAACACTGAACAAGACAACTGGACAGACTACCTTCCCATGGCAGAGTTCTCGTATAATAACGCAAGACATTCCGCCATCAAGATGAGCCCATTTTTTTGCACATACGGCTATGATCCCCATCATTTACCTTGGAGTGGTTTCTCTTCTCCCAATTCTCCTATGGTGGACAGCTTGTTATCCACTCTCCGACAGGTATATAAAAGAGCTTTGGAATCTTTAGAGGAGAGTCGCAGAACATACAAATGACTGGCCGACCGCAGCTGCAGGCCAAACCATGACTGGAAGTTTGGCACTATGGTTTGAATGTCCACCAAATACCTGCCTAGATGGGTTCACAAAGGGAAATGTTCTCCCCGTTATATTGGGCCGTTCCCTATCATTACTAAGATAAACACTGTGGCATTCAAATTGAAGTTGTTTCCTCCGCTCCAGAGGGTACATCCTGTGTTTCACACATCCCTTCTCAAGTCCTACTTCAAAGATCCCTACGGAAGAATTATCCCTGCGGTTGCACAGACCATTGATCAGAATCCTGATGAAGATGAGGTGGATAGATTGGTGGATTCGAGGTACAGAAGAGGTACTGTGCAGTATCTTGTCCACTGGAAGGGCTACTCGAAAGCAGAACGGACTTGGGAACCAGCTCGCAACATCCATGCTCCTCAGCTGGTTTGACGGTTCCATTCCCTGTATCGAGCCTAGCCGAGTGGAGTGGGGTTGAGAAGGGGGCATACTGTCACGTTCCGACCTTGGAAACGCTGGCATAGATGGAGATTGGGGAGTATCATTCTCTCCGATCGGCTTCAGCGGTCTAGTCTACTCCTAAAATGGTCGCCGTAGTTATCAAGGATGTCACTTCCGGATACACTTCACGTTGTATCCATCTTGGACCCTCGCTGCTGTACAATTGATTTGAGTTCTCCCTTGCCTGTGCATCTATTCTTATTTTTCTGTCTGTGCCTTTTTCCTTGTAACTGTTTGTCATGCCCCTTCTATTCGGCTCTACCTTCCGGATCCGTGCTGCTCACCGTGCGAACGGCACTCTGTGTCTTTCTCTCTTGTTGTGTCTACGGAAGGTGTAACTATCCTTTTTTTCCCCTTCTACCCAGGAGTTCAGTTTTACCCTCTTAGTTTCTTTTCAGTTTCCCTTACCTGTTATCCGTTTGGTCCTCGAGCTGTTCTGTATTTGAACTAGATTTTTCCCTATCGGTGTATTTCTGTCATCGCAGGCGTTTTCCTTTTAACCTACCTCATCTTTCTCTATTTCTTTTTGGGTGTGGATGTCACTCTCTCGGTGCTGACTATTTGGTTGTTCCGGTTGTTCCTTCTCTACCTTCCACTTCTTTGTGGGGTAACCTTCGATATCTACTCTCTCCAGTTTTCTTCTGTTTTCTTTTATGTATTCAGACTGTCCATTCTGGCTCTGTCTCTTCAGTTAGTATCTGTTACTGTATTTGCTGGTATGTTCCTCCTCCTCAAACTATAACACAGAACTATTCCGCCAGCCTCTATTTACCACTGGGGAGTTGGTATCCGACACAGAAGGTCGTACCTGGATTGGATTTCTACAGCTGTTCATTGTTTGGACAAGACATTCTATTCTACTAAAAGGGCATCTTTTCATCAAATCCCATACTTCTCTGACAAGCCAGAACTCTCCTCTCACGCAGGGTTTTTTCTGCCAATTCAGGCTTTTTCCCTGGACATTTTTGGGAGCTTGCTCATTGGGGTTCATCTTGAATCTGTTCCCTTGCAGGTCAAGGTGGCCTCCGAGGGAGCTTGCCCTTATTTACACGATAAAAAAGAAAGGAAATCCAAGAAAACCAAGAAAAACCGAAAGAAGAAAGTATCCGAAGAATCTAAGGACTCTTTAGAAGGTTCAGGTGAGGAGAGGGAGTGGGGAGGTATCACAGACTTTGACAATTATCATCCTCCGTGACCAGACAAGCAAACTTGCTTTTGTTGAGTGGGAAAGACATATTCTTTAAGTAAGAGATTCTGGGTACCTTGATTATTGACTTTCTGTCATATAAGAACACATTTTGGACCAGAACCTTACCTCAACTTAATCAAAGCCCCTCATAAAATATACCTACATATAACGTTCTGCTTGATTCTGATTCCACTGGCTTCCATTACGACACAATAGTGCAAAACGGAGTTGATGTATTGTCCTTACAGCTCAACCCTTCCAGAGACTTTAACACATTTCCTTCTATTATGCCCCCTACATAAGTATCTCAGAAGCAAATGGATAGTTCTACACCTCAATCGAGAAGGTCCTAGACATACATTCGTGGTTATGAGCTACTGAAAAACTGCTAGCTCCACTGATCCTAATCGGAATACAGCTAACCATCTGGATAGCGCATGGACCCTCCAGAATAGATTTGTAAACCTGTCTATTAATCAGCTTTATATTCAGATTGTTGATTAACTAATTAACCTTATGTTAATTGCATACCAAGGACTGTTTTTGATATGATTTTATTGATTTTAAATGAACTTGTTCGTATTTTCATAACTCTAATTTAACATTGTGTGTGTATGCTATATGATGGCTGGTGATATTGGTGATTTTATGGACATATTTTATTTTCAAATAAAGAATATCATAATAATTATTATGTTCTCTGTAACAGATATGCTTGGCCCTGTTCTCTCTATCGGGGGCCGCCCGATTAAAACGCCAATGCGCAACATTGTAAAATAGACTTAGTGTCAATAAAAATTTCTCTTAACATCAAAAGTGTGGTGAAAATGTTAACCTATTTAATTGTGAAGCTAGGCCATAGTGGGCTGTATCAAACCTTCTCCAGGCAACAAGGTAGTTTAGGTGTTTATTCCAGGTGAACAAGAACGAGACATGCAGAACTCAGCGGGCTGGGACAGCAACCCCAAATGTCTATGGTGAGGGAAACTTGACTTCTCAGAGGTTAAAGGTCAAATTAAGTCACATTTGGGTATCAGCCACCTTAGACAGGCTTTTGTGTTCATAGGTGCCTAGCCTCGGGAAGTCAAATCCCTTTGTTATCTACTGGAAGAGGAGAGGAACTGAGTGGATCCGACCCCCAGATTCCCTTGCAATAACAGTAGACGTCTTTGAGCAACATTTGGCCGATATGATTTGTCGACGGCCTGCCCCAGGTTGAACCATCTTGTCGAGTGTCTTGTTGAACATTGCACGCAAGAGCATTCCAAACTATCCCTGCCAGGGTTAGGATATTTCAGGATGAGGCTTGTTCATCTCCATCCGGGTTGACATACACTTTCCACCCTAGCAGCATTGCTGTAGTGCTGAGCTCAGTTTGCTTGTTTGCCCAAAGCTCATTATCTAGGGCTAGGGGTTGGCAGTACATTGTGTATCAGGCTTTCTATTGTATGGATAGAAGACTTTTCCAGCTTGTGTCATGAGACATCTTTGTAGGAGTATTGCGCTTCCATACCCTAACATCAAAGTCCCATGTCAGGCAGAGGTAGTGGCCATGCCGCATGGTCTTTCAGGGGTCATGGAACAAAACAATGAAGAAAACCATGAGGTGTTCGTACATCTTGTTGACACATATTAGAAATCATGGAAAAAAAACGTAAGGATATGTTCTATCTATGGAAAAACGCTATTTTGTACTGGGTTTTAAGACTCTCGGGGAAAAGAAATCTATTGCATGTCTTAAGTCTGAACATAGGAATCAGTCGGAGGACATCATCGAGCCAAGTCAGAAACTGTACACATTCATCCAACTCTCTTGTTCTAGTACCCATCTGGACAGATGTCTATGCTTCCAGCCGAAAGAGACCAAAAGAAATGACTGGGCCGTTCTATGGACATCTCCCCTTCAGTGGATCATCTCACCCACTCGAATCCCTCTCATGAAGGAACCTTTCTTCAGAAAATGACTACAACAGATGGTTACTTCATCTTGTGGACCACCCACTTTCACTGACTGACTAGCTGCATGTCAAGCTCGATTCAGAATCTTTCTCTGCGGAAGACTTCCAAAGGCACTAAGTCATTTATTAGACATGCTTTCATTTCCAAGGTAACTCAGTTGTGACCTACATTAACTTAATTCCACTGTTCCAACATGAAAGGCACTTCGGCTGATTGTTTGTAGCTGATTTTGCTTGTGATACTATTGCTTTATTTTGCCACAAATAGTGTATAGTCATAAACTCTTCTTTCATTCTTCATCTTTTTTTAATTGTGTTATTCTATGTGTTGTAGTTCACATATCCATCGACAGAGTTTAAGCCTTGAGCTTGGTTAAGTTATACATTGATGTGCGGTAGGAATCCTAAGCTCTGTTCGTCTCTGTCCATGAATAAGATGGAACCCTGGCTGGTGGAAGCTTGGCTTTAGTACAATACGTCTTACCTCCATCTCCCCACTAACAAGCCAGTGAGTTCATAAAAGGGAGCTATGCTCCTTTTCTATTGTCTGGGTCCAAAAAGGCTCAATTAGGCAATGCACTTATTTGTGTGGATATATTTATGTTGCTGACCATGTAGACTCCAGTTCTTATGGTGGAGGCATGTAAGCGAGTGGCTGGAGAAAATGGAGGGGGAGGGGCAGTAGACAGTGGAGTAGTGCAGCCTGTACCTTGGTTCCAGTATGAGAATCTCTATTTTGCTTTGTCGTGTTTCAGCCTGCTTTTTACCATCACTCAGTGAGGATGGCCAGATCTTTGGAGATGTTGGCAGAATGGTCTTGTGATCCAGGGACCTTAAGCTATAGCTGCCTGATGTTTACGTTGGAGTGTAAGGAGGGGCAGATCATCTTGAGTATCATATCATTAGGAGGGGAGTCTAATTATTTCAAGTAGAGGGATGAGGAGTGATCCCTTTGTGAAACTGCAGACAATGGGGATGGACAGATAACAACAATGAACATAATTTAGCTCACTATTACTGATCTCTGGTGAATTACCTTAAACAATGGAGGTTTACAACAGAGGCATTCGTGCCCAATGGTAGTCTTTTAAAAAGGTGTGTGGTGATAGACTTTGTTGAAAGCAGCCAAGTAGTCTAGAAGCATTCTCATGGAGCTGGTGACTGCTTTAGGGAGAATGTCTTCCAAGAGGGCATCACGGGACGGGACATTCCAGGCTTCAGAAGGAGGCCTGATCAGCAATTATGCAGCATGAAAGGGCACCCAAGAACAGTTTCGACTGAGTCACACTAATTTGTTTTTCTTTGACTTTTAAGGTCAATCTGAGTCTGACAATGGAGAAATAGATCCCCAGCATTGCTAGAGGCTGGAGTTGTTTTTCAGAGGTTTGTGAGAGTCGTCTTGTTGAAAGGTGCATGTATGGGGTTTGCGGAGAGTGAACAGTTGAATATGTTGGTAACCAGTAGGAGTGGGTACTTGGTACATTTGTTTCTTGGATGGTGGAGGTAGCATTATCTTAGACTGGCAAAGGTAGGAGTTGGTAGCGTAAAGCCTCTGTCTGAAGAGGATGATGGAGGTGAAGCTGATTTGCGGGAGGGGGAAAGGTCTGAGGCTTGACCATGTTGAAGGGAGGTGTAATGATTGCAGAGTTTGCGAACAATGTCATTCCCTATCGCCAAAACCTTTCCCATGAGATGGGTGGTTAAGCTCTTTAAGAGGTCTTGGAAAGGGCTGCATGATGAAATGAAGGCATGTTTGAATTGAGTCCTCTTCGAGGAGAAAAGCCACATGCATGCTGAGGCTCCATGAAGAGAAGCTACCCCGGGAGGCTTCCACATACTATCTCATATACAATTATCTAAACATAATAGAAGAAAAAAAACACTAAGCACATGCTGTCTGCAATTCCACAGATCCTTCCTGGTCTCCAGCTTTCACTCCACTTCTAACCATAGTGTTGACTGTGTGCACAGTCCAGGTTTGGCTCAATTTAAATGCCATTTCGACCTGTCCACCGTTATTGATAGGACGTCTTGTGTCCCCATTGTGGTCGGAGTATTGGCATAAGCTTATAAAACACTTACTGTAGAAGTCTTAGAACATTCTCAAGGGATTAAACTCTGGTAGCTGTCTCTGGCTTAACTTCTTTTTAAAGTTAACAAAATGAGTATGGGTGACTTGTTGAATAGTGAGAGGTGTTTTCCCATTGTTCTAACACTTGGATACGCTGTTCTTTCTTGAGGGTTCCTCCATCCACTCTACCTCATTCCAGCCTCATAGAAACAGTCTGGGTGGTATTACAATTACAGAAAATGTGCACGGGGCAAGTTCATTTGGCAAAAGGCAAACATTTCCCTTACACATAAAATATATTTGTTCAATGCATTTTTTCACCCGAACAAACTTTACCTTAGTTGTAGCCTCTTTGCTTTGTTGAAACATAGAGTGTTGAATGCCCTAAAGCAAAATTGTCCAACTCCAGGCCTCGAGTGCTGGGATTCTGACAGGTTTTCAGGATATCCCTCCTTAATATTCATTAGGAAAAATGTGGATACATTTAGAATCATTGTATGCAAATTTATTGCATGAAATTAATGAGGGGTATCCTGAAAACCCAACATGGATCCAGCCCTCGAGGCCTGGAGTTGGACAACCCTGCAGTAGGGCAATATTTGCCCTAGTGCTAATTGCACTTGCACCGATGCAAAGTTTCTGCAATACGGTCCTCTTTCATTTAAAACCTGGCTTCTACTAACCATGGTCCCGCACTACATACCGGGTATCTTTGCACACACGTAGTTATTGCCCTTGATTTAATTTTCATGTCTAGAGCAACTTCCCTAAAACCACATACACATGTGGGCATGTCCGCGTTTCTTTAACAAATGTAGCATCCATCGCAAATTTGTCATTAGCAGATCCGAGGTTGAGCACCCGGACATGGCGGCCGAGATGCCTAACGAAGCTTTGGAAACATAACAAGTAATTGCGCTGAGTGAAGTGAATCAGACATCATAAGGGCCCAACCGCAAACAGGAGATTGATTTCTCTCATTAGCCAAGGCCTCCTGTCCCTTCTGATGTAATAAAGGCTACGGCTGGTTTATGATTAGAAATATGTAATTAGAGGAAGATTAGAGTTAATGGAGTTTTTATCATCTTTTTATCCATCAGATGCATGTCTGTGGTAATAGGGCTCATATTTTCAGACCACCCCAGAGGTTTCCGCTGCAGAAGAGGCGGCCGCGTGTGAGCTGCCCTTCCATATGTTGAGAGATGGGTCGCCCTTTCTGGACCTGGCTTGCTCCTATGGGAGCTGGAGCCTCCTGGACCGTGCCTTAATACAGCGGATACGACGCCTGGCAGCATCTCAGTCTGCTTGCTGCTTGCTAGTGGCTGCTAGCAAGCCTGTTCATGTGGGATGTGTGTTCGCGCGGCACAGCGATAGCCTTTTTTTCAACATGGCTGGCACCGGGTCCAAAGGGCCACTGAGCGCGCAAGGGAACCGTCTTCTTGGTGGAAATTGAATTCATCGGGTGTGAAATGTTATTTGCGTCTAATTCGCCCGTCACAAACGTCAAAAACATCCTTCCAACACATTCATTTCAGGACCTGAGGGATGGCGGCAATGCGGGAGACATCTATAACCAGGGGCACAGGGAAATGTGTTTCCTCCAAATGAGATCCTCTCGCAAATTAGTCTTTCAAAGCAGGCTGCCTAAACCCTGTGCTGTAGTTCAGCAGGTGCACCCTCTGATAGGCAGCACATAATTACCAGAGGGTGTACTGCAGGGTGATTTTTGTCACATGTGAAGATGGCATTACTGGTCAGTGGGTCGTGTGTAGCTTTCCTAAATCCTGAGCTGCCTGTTTACATTCTAGCTAGGGAGACTGTCTTTTCTTTTTAAATGGGACTAGAAAACAGGTTCCAACATGAGAGTGCTTAAACATATGCCTGTTCATCTCTCTTTCTACTGCTCTATAAAACGTGCTGTCTGCCTGCTTGGCGCATGCTGATTTATCAAGGCAGGTGGCTATGAGGGTAGCAGTGTTGTCCCTCTGCTCTTAGTTGTATGCTTTGTTAAGTGTATATTTTAATATAGTTATTTATTTAGTATTTCTTTGATTTCAAAGAAAGCTTACATATGTTGTCGCTGGTTAACAGTTCTAACAATAATAAATACTCCCACGTTGCAGAATGGTTCCGTGCATAACAGTGCTTAGAATTAAATTGTTCAGTGCATTGTAGTTGTTACTTAGAAGTATTGTTATTAGGATATTTATTGAGCCCTGGCCTAGCTCTGGGAAGCAACGGAGCGCTTTTCAAGTCGTCAGAACAAGGACACAATGAGGGAAGCAGGGATACGAAGGAGCGCATCACTAACAACGGGCTAGGAGAAAGGTGGGCAATTAGGCTGCAAGAGATCTACAAGCAACCAGGTGAGGATACAGAGGGGAGCAGTTTACCTTGTCTCAGGTGAGGAAGATAGTGGAGGGTGTGAGGGCCTAGGTGTTAGGGAGGAGCCCTTCCTTGAAGAGGAGTGTCCTGAACTCCTTCCTGAAGTGTAAAAGCAAGGGAGCAAGCTTTCTGTTGATGTGGAGGAGGTTACAGGATCTGGGTTGAACCATTACAGCTCCATCCTTTGTCATAGAAAAAATTATACAGACATAGAATTTGGCACAGAAGAGAAGTGTTCCACTCATAGGGCCTCATTACAAGTACAGCAGTGCGTGAAAAAATGTTGGTAATGCATTACTGCCACGTTACCGAACTGGCATACTACAACTTTGGTTATGAGCTAGAGGAAAAACCTCCAGCAAAATGCTGGCAGTAATTTAACCACGTTACCACCAAAAAATCGTAAAAATCTGTACAATTACTGCCGGCATTAATACTGCCAAAATCCCCAGGGAGTCCTATGGACTCTCTAAATGGCGACCAACACGACCATACCACCACTTGTAATCCGGCAGTAATTCTGCCGGGCCAAGTGGCAGTAATGATAATTCTGTTTGGCAGTATTCCAGCTGATTGAACACTGGAATACTGCCAAACTTGTAATGAGGCCTAGACTGTGAGTCCTAGTTTGGCGTTATTCCATGAGTAAATCCTCAAGAATACTGCTAAACAGATTTACTGTTACTGCCACTTGGTCCGGCGGATTTACCGCCGGATTACAATTGATGGTAGGCGGTGTTATTCCCCATTTTTTGGAGTCCATAGAACACCATGGGGATTTTGGCAGAATTATCACTGGCGGAAAATATTTGGAAAATCCTCCACTTCACTGCCAAACATGTAGTATGGCGGCAACAGAATTACTGCCCTGTTACTGCCGATTTTGACTGCATCGCTGTACCTGTAATGAGACACAGTAGTCTATACTTAAAAGCAAGTGCAGGTTCACCTCATATTATCGTAGACTTTGTTGGCCAGCCGACTTATGAGTAATTAACAACTTGCACAATAATTATATTATATTATCGCAATTTGATGTTCGTCCTAGGATTTAGCAAAAGAGTGATAGGCTGCTCAAGATTATATTCTGACAACATGTAACTGACTATTGAACCATTGCCAAAGGTTTACCACTGTGATACAAGAGGTGACTGACTCATACTTCAGTTCCCTCAAAGAGAGTCCCTTTGCACTATCTGTAAACTGGACCTGTTAGATGATAAGTGGATTCACTTGGCTCCGTTGACTGGCAAAGCAATCAAAGTTGTTTATCAGGCTGTAGTCTAGCCCAAGCCCCTGTTATCTGTCTTGCCTCCAAGAGAATAAAGAGGAGCTTCATAAAACGCACCCCTTGTACTACATGGTCAGGTACATAGGTATTGAGCAATAACTCTTTCCCCATGGGATATCTTGCTGTAGACTCTTGACAAGATTGTCAAATCATTATAACAATAAGGCGACATGTAAGTCGGCGGCAATTTGGAAAAGGTTTGAAGGCTTGATGACTAGCATAGTCATCCATATTCAAAATATAAAACTTCAGTATCAGGAAGAATGGCCCTCACGCCAATGGGTCTTAGCCTCACTCAAGGGGGAAAAATAACTACATACAATGTCTGCAACAATGCAGAGTTGACTGCCAACCAAATGTTACCACAGTGAATCATATGCCACAAGGGGGCAAGAGAACTAAAGGACAGAAGCCCCCAACTCTAGTCTAATTAACTATTTGGTATCTCCTGCGATAGGCCTTAGGCCTTACATCACAAAAAACCCTGTAATCTAGACAGCGACTGACGACCCTCAAGCTCTCGTGACTCTGCATCAAATGAGATCTCTGGTTGCATTTTACATCTTTAGGCTTTGTAGGGAAAACTCACCACATTTGTCATTTAACCTGACCTTGGCTGACATAAATATATGGCTATGATTAACCATAACTCTCTATGATGACCACCTCGCATCTTCTCAGAATTATCGATATTTCTTGGACATATCGATAGAAGTACATTTGATGAGCTGACGGTCATAAGTTGGACCTGGTGTTTTACCAATAGACACTAGTCAAGAGTTAGGGAAACACATTTTAGGCCATTCTCCCTAGAGTAGCCCATCATTCTGGGAAGAAGTCTCAGGAGACCAATTTTCATACAATCCAATAATATTATATCATCAACGTACATCAAGACCTACAAGTGCAGTTGGCCATGCTTTGGTGTGCAAGCCTATTTTTGTTCAAGATCCCAGGTAATTCAGTTGTATTATATGGTGCACACAGCATGGAGTGGTAGATGACCATAGCCGTGGCGCAGAAGTATGTGTGAAACAGGGAATTCCTCTGCAATTTTGCACTGTGTATGTATTCGTAAAATATGTAGTGTAACTGCAAAATTACACCACTTACATTTATTGGCATACCAAAATTTCCACTGTGCATTTGTAATTGCATTCCTGTGTGTCATGGGCATGCCCAGAAGCTTTGGGTGGAAAAACTAACTGTGCACTGAGGACAAGCACCACAAACACCACACACTGCATCACTAGGCTGAACATAACTTCAGGGATTTTACAGCAGGGCTGCCATAACCATTCTCTTGCTTTTCAAAATATTTAGGTTTATGTTTAAATAAGTGCGTCACTCTGACTGAACATAGCCAATCCTGCCACATAGCCTACACAATTTGTCTAGTTATTTGTATTTTACAATTTAACATTCACCATAGACATCTCTACCTCATGTGATGTACACAATGTGCCAATGAACACAGTGTAAATGGTTTAGTATGTAACATGAAGTACACCCTACTTTATTGCCTCTTCAAGGAAATTGCATTTCACTGTCAACAAGGTACACTTGCTCAGAACACAGTGGTTAATTTAACATTTAATGGGACTCATTCTAAGTCGGACGGTGCAGTAGAAAATTGCTGGTATTCATGGACACGGGCACTTTACCCCACCAACCGACTACTGGTTCGGCGGTGGGGCACCTGGGTTAACTCTAACTAAATGTTGGAGGTAAACCAGGCACCTTACCGGCAATAAAAGCTGTCATTACCAGTATGGCATTGCTGGTGCTGGTAATGGTGGCAAATCCCCAAATGGAGTCCTGTTGGACTCCATGAATGGGGATTAACACCGTCCCTCCGGGACCCGCAATCCGGTGGCAATGCCACCGGACTGTGTGCCGGAAACGGTAACTACATTTGGCAGTATCCTGGTGGCATTACCGCAAAGGTAGAATGAGGCCCAATGTTCGGTTTAACAACTGATAAGAAATAAGGTATGTAATTGTCATGCACAAAATGTTTTCTCTGATAAATGTAGATCAAAAACTGTTCATCAAATGTACATCTGTCGCTTGCCCTTCTTTCTTGTCTAGCCCTTGACCATTAAATCCCACCTCAGGTTCTTCATGTTGTGTTATTTCTTCTTTTGCTGGCTCAGGAATGTGGCAATTCATGAGTATGCAACATGTGATAAAAATACAGCACGCTTGCTCTGGTAAGCACATCAGTTATCCACCTGAGACATGCAAATGATGATATCTGATTTTAAACAACCCAAAGGTCCACTCAATTAACTGTCACACCCATTTCCTGGGAGTGGGAGTGGGACACTGATGGGTGAGACAGAGTATCCCTTTCCTTTTATACCTTTCCCCATCCACTCACGGAGGACATTCCAAGCCACTGTCCCCCCTTCTAACTCTAACACTTTTGCGCAACATAAAAGACAACGGAGTAACACCAGAGCCGTTAACCTGACATGTCCCAATACGAGGGTCAGGCAAAGTCGGGCAATTGATGCAAATCACACACACCTGACAGCCCTTCCTTTTCCCCACAGGGATAAAAGGTGGAACAAGAGAGCACAGGACGAGCAAGGCAAGTACAGCAGACAGCATGACGAGATGGCTACCATGCGGCAGTTCAAAAGAAGGAGAAAGTCAGCAGGAATCGAGAGGGTGGCGAGGAGAGAAGTGACCTTGCCCTTTTCGTCCCAGGCCCATGGAACCTTCACAGAAGAGAGCCTAAGACTGTGAACAATAGCACAAGTGTCCTGCAGCAGATGTCAACGGTTCATAGGGCAAGCCTATGCCGATAATCAGGAGCGAGGGAAGCTTCGGCACCCATGGTACCGGCCGTGACTCCAGAGAAGCCAAAAGCCAAGCGGTTTGGCACGGCGTGTAAATCGAGAGGAGAATCAATAAGAACCTCGCTGTGATGAGTGAGAATTGCAAAGTGGCAAGTTTTAGAACCAAGTCCGTTGACATTTGAATGAACTGTTAAAAGTGTGAAGGGGAGACCAGATGCAATGGGGAAAGCGGCATGCGTGGGTGCTAACTCAAGAGACTCTGGTCGAGCCCCATATGAGAGAAATACAAGTACCAGAAGGCCGTAGGAAGGCGAGCGAAATATGGCAAAGTGGTCTTATAGAGGGTCAAGCAAAATGTACAATCAAAAGACTTTGATCTACAAGCAGGGGGAGAGAAACCCAGGGAATTGAATTCCATTAAAAAGACAAGAGGGTCCAAGCCTGACCGAGGGAGATCCAGGGGTGAAGCCATCACCCAAGAAAATATAAAGAGAAGAGGTGTCTGAGTCTGACCGAAGGAGATCCAGGGGTGTAGCTATCACCCAAAGTTGTTTAGTAAATGAACTGTGGTATATTTTGGAATACGATATGAGAAGGGTCAGCACCCAGAAGAGGGTGACCCAGGGGTGAAGTCATCACCCTACGTGAAACTGTGATAAACAATTGAGAAGGGTCAGCTCCCAGAAAAGGGGGACTAAGGGGTGACCCTGTCACCCAGAAAACCTTGGAAACAAATTTCATTTGTTAAAAGAACTTTTGTTTTTGGTTATTTGAAAACATCAGGCCTGAAGGCGAAAGACTTTCAAAGGAAATGAGATTTGGACATTGCCGGTCCTAAGAACTATCATTGGAACTGTTGTCTTCTGCTGGAGAAGCCTGAGACTGTACTGTGATCGAAGCTCCCATCTTACCCCGTGTCCAAACGTGGGGAAGGAGACCCAGGCTACCACATCCTGACATATTATTTGTGAACACTTTTTTCTTTTCTTGATAACAATCCCACACCCCTTTTTTATTAGTTGTGAGGTGTAGCAATAGGTTTCTTAGTACAAGCCCTTTTTGTTTTGACACAACGCCACTAGGGCTGCTTTATTTTTTCATTTGATGGTCGACGCTTGCTCTCATCTTAGAGTTAGGTTTAGATTAGTCATTTATCCAACCTGCACACAACATTCATTGTTCAAGAAACACCTCTGAGCTGTGAGCACTTGTGTCTGGCTTACTTGTTGTCACAATGAGTTCCTCACATATGGTGTCAGACATGAGATTTGATTCAACTGACAAAAATTGAAAACCCGTGATCATAATTGTGGTGCCACCAGAAGGTGAAATTAGAATAGTCGATCTACTAGAATCGGACCGTGTGTCCACGTTGAAAGAGGTGTTATCCTCTCAGGTAAATATTCCATCTGGCCAACAGGATCTATTCTTCAAGACTCAAGTCTTACTAGATACCCTTCCTCTCTCTCATTATAAACTACAGCCTAGGGACTGGATAATTCTCAAAGTTTGACCGGTTTTCTCTTTCATTAGCCCAAGCGTCTTGAACCACCCCCCCTCTGAACCCTTTCTTTTTCAGGGTAATCAGTTTTCATCAGTGGCTGGACCCTTGTGTTACACGCCAGTTTATCCGGTCAACTCCTTTAGCAGACTCAGAATCGGAGGACTCCGAAGATTTTGAGACCTTGTCTGAAGGGAACAAGAGTTGTTTCTTTTCTGATTTGGACACCTCAGGGGAAACCGTCACACCTTCGGAAGAAATTACTGTTCTAACCAGTATCATTGCCCAAATAGCTGCCCACCAGATACTGGCCAAAAACAGACTCCAAGAGAATTTAACCAAACTAATTGAGTTACAGGCAAGACCTTCCCTACCCCAGGGCGTACGTCAACCCTATCTTGAAGGTGAAGATTTTGTACTTTTTTTTCTAAACTATGAATGCTTAGCTGACCAATTGGGATGAGAAGAGAATCTGAAAGGATTTTATCTGTGACCTCTACTAAAAGTGGAACTCAAAACTTCCTACCAACTACTCAACCTTGCACAAGGAGCCTCCTTCCTATCCATCAAGGAAGGCTCATTGAAAAGAGTAGGGAAAACCTACAATTATTATTGACAGAAATTGCGAGCCATCAGGTTAAACCCAGGAGAAGCCGCTACAGAAATGGGAATATGAATTAAAAACACTGTAGCCCTAGGGACTAGTAATAAGACTCTAGATGAACTGATGGAGATGATCACCCTAATGCAATTTAGCAATTCCTTAGTACCTTTTTTGCAAAAAGCCGTCCTTCAATTAAATAGGCCTACTTGAGCCTGGCCATTGAGATGGTGCAAAACCACTCGGATGCGGCTAAACATGTTCACCTAGCCCATCGGTGGGACGATCAAATAGATCATAAACCCATCAATCGACTTCAACCCCAAGGAATAGACAAACCAGGGGGATCATACAAGAGCAAGGAAGGGATACAAAGAGAAAGAACAGAAATCAGGACAATTGACCCAAAGCCAAAAGAGGAAAGTAGAAGAGAAGAAGTAAAAGTAACCAAATCACCCCCTCTGGTCTGTTTTTTCTGTAGAGAAATCAGACATCTAGCTAGACACTATCCCAAGAACATAAAGGAAGAGCCTATGGAGGCTGTTTGAATGGAGAAGAGTGGGAGGAAGCTGAGGAAGAGTTAGAAACCTTTAGTATCTGTTCATGTCAAACCCCTGCCGAGTTCATATATGAAAATGCTTGGGTATATGGGAAACAGGTACGGGCCCTAATCGACTCCGGTATTAAACAGATCGCTATACAGGCCGATTTAGTAACCACAAAAGACCTAAATCACGCAGCCTTGGTCTGAGTGACTTGTGTACATGTACCAGGGGACTCCAGACGTGGACCCCTTGCTCACTGCTCTTAGAGAGACACAGCTTCACCTCACTGATGATGCCCAACTTGGCTGAAACACGTGTATGGGGTTGCTGTGGTACTCTTGTTCAGAAGAGAATTGCCTAGCATTTCGGTGCTGGACTGCCCCTGGGCAGGACAAAGACTGATATGTGGGGATATTTCTTATCTGTGAAAAGAACAGTTAGCTAAAGACTCGGTTGAGACTCTCCCAGGGGCCATCCACCCAAGAACAAGTCAATGGGCTGTGTTCGTGCTGGTAGAGTGTTTCCCAGACCCCCCCCTGTTTTGCATACCAAGTAACTTTGGGTCTCACCCTAAGTTACCAGGGGACTCCAGACATGGACCCCTTGCTCACTGCTCTTAGAGAGACACAGCTTCACCTCACTGATGATGCCTAATTAAGCTGAAACATGTGTATGGGGTTGCTGTGGTACTCTTGTTCAGAAGAGAAATGCCTAGCATTTCGGTGCTGGACTGCCCCTGGGCAGGACAAAGAATGATATGTGGGGATATTTCTTCTCTGTGAAAAGAACAGTGAGCTAAAGACTTGGTTGAGACTCTCCCAGGGGCCATCCACCCAAGAACAAGTCAATGGGCTGTGTTCGTGCTGGTAGAGAGTTTCCCAGACCCCCCACCCCCCTGTTTTGAGTACATGTAGACAATGAGGTATACCCAAATATTCCAGTGAGAGTTGAAATCAGGGGTGAATCCTGTGAAATACCATCAGCCATCATGTCAGGGATCCCTGAGGAAGTTATCCTGGGACAAGATTTTCCCATCTTCTCTACACTCTTACAAGAGCCTCCACCTCCGTTTGGAGATTTTTTACCCCTGAGATCTTGGCGAGAAACCTGCATATCCCCAAACCTGCATGTGAGGGACTGGGCAAATCTAGAACCTGCAGAATCCAAAATAATCCCTGACACCCAGTTTATAGGTTATTGCAAAGAGAGTGATACAACCACTATCCCTCTATCTATGAAACCTAATCAGTGACATATGCGAGAGTACATGGACATATGTCGTCCCTGTTCTCTGTCCAATCCTAACCATAGAAGACCGGTGGGGGGGGGGGGGGTTCTAACTGCATAGATAACAAGAAACAAGCTTGAGTTTAGCATTTTGTCAATTGGAACTCTGAGTGGAAATCCTCCCCTCACTGATACCTGACCATCTGCAACACATATCTTCCTGCCTCCTGAAATGACCCTACAGATCAGCTGTGAGTGGATTAGCTGGGGCGTTATCTGGTTACCAAAGAAAGTGCCCTTCCTCCAAAAAGACACCTCCTTCCACAGTGCCCATTTTCATCATAAATCCCCTCAAGCAGAATCAAATACATGAAAGAACTCCTCATCTCCCGCCACACCCATCCTCTTCCATCAGGGCTCCACCTTTCGCATACATCAAAGCAATGTCTACATCATAACGCCCTTCCCTTCCCCAATGCCCTCCAAAAGGCTCTGAGAGTCTTGTGCCAAGTATGCTCTGTACATTACCATTAAACAAAAGTTGGATTCTGCATGTGATCTCCTAAGATCGCATAGAGCTTTTTTGTCTATCCCACCTCCGGTGACTCATCTTCAAAGGCAACTGAGGTATGTCCAAAATGAATGGTAGTAGGGAATCAACTTTCAAACTGTCAGGAACGTCCTCTTCAAAGCCTTGAATGGGGGTACAACTTAGGCCAAAATGAGGATGGAAGGCTTTTATGCTTCCTTCAATTCTTGCAAAATGAAGTTGTGAATATTCTGTGTGTGGAATGCCAGACTTCGCAGATAATTGATAACAGCTGTTGGTAGTAGTAGGACTTTTACAATATGGTCCACTATCCGATTCTGGAGTAATGGGAACAGCTCACACACAATTCTCTAACTTTGTGACCACTACTCACCACTCTCACCTTTCATCAGTCCTCATCCGTTTTGACTTCTCTAAACCCTTCAACACTGATGATCATTCATCCCTCTTTCAAACCATCACCTCACTTCAAGAACACTGATCTGAGCTGGGTGTACTTCTGTCTCTTTGACCACTCTGCCTCCATCTCATAGAACTCTAACAACTCCTCCCCATTCTCAAAGGATCAGTCTTTGATCCAGTCCTGTTTACCCCCTACACCAGGGGGAAACTCATCTCATCTTTTGGCTTTCACTACCACACCTTTGCCAATGATACCCAGTTCTTTGTATACTTCTCCCCCTTCACCCCTGCTTTCTATAAGGGCAATCAATAATTGTCTCACTGCTTTCCATCACAGGATGGCTCTACACTGCATGATGCTAAATTCGTCCAAGACGAAAGTCCTCTTTTTTCCTGCCTCCAATTCTAACATCACTACCCATCTTCTTCCCCCGTGACCTTTTAACTCCTTCACCCTAGGCTCACCCAAGAACTGTGGCAGAACCTGGTCAAAGCGCAAAAGGAAGATCTGATTTTAGGCATATTCTATAATCATCTCTTAGAGCAAAATCCTCTGACTGAAAAGATTTAAAAGGGATAGAGGATTTGAGGGTGTTTCTAAAAAACAAGAAGAGAATTAGATTACAAGATGAACTGATGATTAGAGAATCCGTGACAGGTTAAATACAATGGGAAGTGCCCTTGTCATTTTGGGTATTGATGTTACATCACGCCCATGATGCTATAACTGCAGGATACAGGGGTTCACAGAAAACTTTGGAAATTTTAAAATATTATGCTTATTGGCCACACATGTCTCAAGATGTTGAACTATACACTAGAAGGTGTCTAGTATGTGCACAATTTCAACATGCTTCACCTACTCATAGAGCACCATTAATGAAAAGGGGTTTGACTCTCCCATGGTCTGATTTGCAAATCGACTATGTCGGGCCTGTAAAAAGATCAGCAAGGGGAAACAAATATATGTTAACGGTAGTTTGTCTAATGTCCAAATGGGTGGAGTGTATTCCAGCCCCAGATTGCAGTGCATAAACGGCAGCCACATTACTTGTAAATCATATTTTTTTCAAGATTTGGTTTACCCCAAAGGATAGAGTCAGACCGGGGAAGTCATTTCACTAGTGCACTGATTACAAAGATATGGCATATTTTTGGTGTGAGGAGAAAACAACCTATTTCACACCGGCTTTCCTCTTCAGGAGGAGTGGAACTGTATAACAGGTCAATAGTGGATATGTTAAAGAAAGTTGTGGCTGAAGCAGGTTCTAGTTGGGATCTTCAGCTTCTATTGGTATTAATGGCCATTAGGTCGACTCCTGCTAAATCAAAAAATCCCAACCTTCATAAAATATTGACAGGAAGAAAAATGGTGTTACCACATCATTTACTTTACAAGACAAATGAGCAGGTCCTTGTAAATGCTTCCACAATTCAGGAATATGTGGAAGAGTTGAGGATGCACTTGCAACAGGCGTTTGCATTTGTGCAGCGGAATTTGGAAAAGGCAGCTGACGGGCAAAAACATTTTATCATAGGAATACATCTGCAAAGGAGTACGAGGTAGGAGATCAGGTATGTAAATTTAATTTTGGAAAGGGAAGACATAAAAACTCTAAATTTCTTGCATTGTGGCAAGGGCCATTTAAAATTACAGACAAGATATCACCCGTAGTGTAAAAGATAACCATAATGGAGGGTGAGATGACAGTGGAGCAGTTTGTCCATGTTAATCAGATAAAACCTTTCCACCCAAAACATGAAGTGAAGAGACTTGAGCAAGGTGAGGCTAGTTAAAAAAAAAAGTGCAAGATGGAAGGCAAGGTTGCCCTATCCAGGGAGTCAATGTAAATATTACTAGCACATGGAAAGTGCTAAGGGGTTCTGGTACACAGGTAAAATGTAGGGGAAAGTGTATATTTTGGAAATTCATTTGGTCGCATGATATGTATGTCTCTGATTTGTATATTAATACATTTATTTTCAGGGTGGTGGACGGGTACCTATGGTTGTGCTAAATAATAATAATACCATTTAATTTCAGATGTACCAGCAGAGGAGGGATGAAAAATGGATTGTGCTTGGTACTTAATGTGTCTTTTTCTTTTTACTCTAGAAAATTAATTGATTACCTCATCAGCGCTCGACCCCGGAGGATGCCACTGGATCAGAGGCCCCTGGAAAGCCCCCATGACCGAAGAAAGGGGGTGAAGCTAAGGAGCATGAAGACACCATAGATATGACGCCTTTGGAGAGGGTCCTATGGAGTCCCAAATTGGAGGAGTTCCGCCAACGACAGTGTTATGTGCATTGGTAGTACAAAGATTGATGGACAGGACATACCTGACGCATAGTCCGTTCTACTCTTGTTACCAAGAACTATCTTGCTACAGGACACATACAGTTTTTTATTTTTGTTTATTTTCATCTATTCTTTTTATTGATTTTACATTTCATTAAATAACACATATTTGTGAATATTGTCTGGAAATGTTAATGATTTGATTGTGCACCCAAAAAAAAAAAAAAATCTATATAATTGGATCACCAGTAAAAAAAAAAATCTATATATTCAAAGATGGTGATCTGCTAAAACAAGAAGATAAAGATCTCTTAAAAAAAGAGGGTTGTCTAAAAAATAAATATTAAATATATAAACATAATATTTTAAAAGAAGATAAAATATATCATTAAAAAATATATAAAGTTCGGACCACTGATAAAAATAAAATGATGAGATCTGAAAAAATAAATACTTTTTTTTTTTTACAAATATACTCTATTTATGTGAAAATATTGCTATTGCATCTATGAGTGGGAATGATAATTGTTTGTTCAAGGCAAGGGGATGTGTATAATTTTCTGATGCCCAGAGTTTAATGTATATAATATTTATTTTCAGATATAGAAAAGTCAATTGGGAGCAACACATACATTTTAAAATGTTTGATTTTGTTTTCTCCTACTGGGATGTCCAATGGATTCCAGCAGTAGAAAAAAGGAGGGAGTATGTAGGGATAAGTATGTAGGGATAACTGGGAGCTGTGAAGTACAGGGGTTCATTCATATGTAGCGTAGGGAGTTCATGTAGAAATACTGAATTCATAAATGCAGCCAGCGCGTGCACCAGATGGAAATGCACAGATTTCAGGAACAAAATAAGAAAAGCACATGTTAAAATTATTTCATTTCTGGATAAGATGCCATTGGACTGAATTTGCACCAAATTTAATAACTAGTATGCAATAACATACTAATTTAACTGGATCCCATTTAACAAACGGAATCCCATATAATTAACATGGCGTGCAAATAAGTTTACATGGAAATAAATGTTCTGAATCCAGATTTGAAATGCATGTGGTTTCATTAGGATTTTAAACTTGCAGAGTGGTTTTAGTTGCTAGGCTGAACTATGCACAGAAGGGCATTGTTACAGAAGGGCATTGTGTGTAGGAAGCGATGTTGCATCTATAGTTAGTAAAACTGTCATTTTTGAGGGGAAACATACTGGGCTGAATGGCTGAAATAACATGGTCTAGTCAAAGGGGAAGTATTCTTTTTGAGTGAAAATGGGAGGTTTTATAAGGAGCTGGGAGATGGTGTGGAGATCAGAAGTTCTGAGACGTGCAGGCAGATGTGCAGGAGCCACTTGGGGAGACATACATCCAGGTCATGTCTGGGAGCTGGGCCGAGGCAGTGCTGACAGGGCTGCGGTCGTGCTATTTCTTATCGGTGACAAACCAAGTGAGAAGGTTTTCCACGGTCATCTGTGTTGGGAACCTCACCAATTTCTAGGTAAATATGTTTTTTAAGTGAGGATCTGCCGCATGAATGTATGGCAGGTAGCCAGGCAGATTAGCAGACTGTTTTCATGTATAATGGTTGTTAATGTTTAAAACAATATCTTTTCAAATGTTCATTAAAAAAAGTTGCTTTGCTACTGTGATTTTCTCTCTCTCAAACTGCAACTCCTGCAAATTTCTCTGCATTGGGTAAGATAATGTTCTGGAAGCCTTTGATGGGTGCAACTTTGCAATGTAAAATATAATATTCTATGTTTTTCTTTTGCACACATGGCTTATACAGCAAGATGTATTTTATTTGAATAATTCTGAACAGCATTACTATATAAAAGTGGAAAATCAAAACACATGACTTGGGTTTTCTTTCTGTGACTCCATTCATTTGCACAGAGACTAGGCTTATTTACCAGAGGTGGTAATTCATTTTACCACAGGTGGTAAAATCTGAAATAAATAAGTTTGTAGTTTCACTAATAAGTGAGTTTAGGAGTACATGGTGTGTATTTATACAGTCACATGTTGATGACATGATATGTTTTGCACTGTGGCTGCTAGAGCATAACTCAACATCGTAGATAAGTTGCTGAGAAGAAGTGATGCTGTCAAATACTAAGTATACTACTAAGTGCAATACTAAGTGTAATAAGTCCAGTAATAATACTTTGATAATATTTGGTAGCTGATACTTTGAAAAAACCTGGGAAAAATGACAGGTGTTAGGATATATTCTGAGGGGAGTGTTAACACTATAAATAGGAAAGCCACCAATGCATCACTACAATAATATACCACAATAAGATACCACTATATATCACAATAATAAAACACCCCAAGATAAGGTGTAATTTCTCCAGAAAATATATCTAACAGCACCCAACAAAAAAGATCAAGCAAAGTCTCCCTGAGTCTTACCAAACTCATCCTGAACTTTCTGATGACAACTGAACCATTTAGGAGGCTTGTGAAGAAGGGACACAATGGGCCTCATTACGACATTGGCAGTAGAGGGTTAATGGCACCGGCAGAGCTGCCAGCGCCGTTGACCCCCTACCGCCTCATTACGAGGTCTGCTCGCAGGTCCCGCTAAGGATGCCTGGTAAAACCAGGCATCCTTAACGGGTCCGGCTAGAAGCCCAGGAAGCTAACAACGGGACTGTCATTAATGGGCCTGTTATTAGCATCCTTCCCATTCCTTTTGAGCCGTATGGGGGCTCAAATAGGATTGGGGATGTACTGTATCCGGGTTCCCTTAATGGGGAAATACCGGGCCCCCCAAGGTCAGAATAGGCCCAGTATTTCCCCATTCAGGGAACCCGGATCCGGACCCGGCTTTGGGGGTAGCCATGCCCTTATTAAGGGCATGGCTACCTCCAAACTCGTAATGAGGCCCAATGGGCCTTATTATGAGGCCCAATGGGCCTTATTATGAGGCTGCCGCCGGTATTCATTTTTTTCCGACACCAGGAAATGGGCATTTACCGGGTCATTACGGCCTTGCCCATTCCTGGGTGCCAGAAAATATTCTTCCCCTTTCCCATTTGATCCCCACAGGGCTCAATGGGAATGGGGAAGCCGGATGTACAGGCACCGTTTATAACAGTGCCGGTGCATCCGACATGCTGTGCTCGTGGGTGACTTTCATTCTGCCAGGTCAGATCTGGTGGAATGAAAGGCACCCGCGAGCACAACTCTGAGTTTGCCCGTCTGGAAACAACGGTACCGGCAAGCTTACCAGTACCGTTGTATCCGGACCGGCAAGCTCGTAATGAGGCCCAATGTATTTAGTCAACCAACAGCTGTCTGCTTTCTATCAAATAAATCAGGAGTTATGAAGTGTGCCATGTTTAAAGCTATTTGACCCACTGGCGCAGATGTTTGAGGGCTCAGACAAGTAGTTATATTGTCGAGGCTGCTTTCATGGAAAGGTGGAGGGCCGTAGTGGACACATTGTGGTGTGTGCACTGCCTATCCCACATGCTTTGCTTTCTGAAAGCATAGTCAAGCTTCATAAATTAAGAGTGAATTGTGGCCCGGATCTATGATGTCGCAATAGATCAGAAGGAACATTGAGTTCAGCAATCTGCCCATGGCCTAGCATTGATTAAGATTAAGACTATGCCAGGAAAACATACCCTGACAAAAGGCAGCTACCCACATACTTACAGCAGTACAGGAAACCAGCCAATCAGTTAACCTGTAAATATGGAGTGGTACTAAGGAATGACATGTTTGTGCCTCCATAATGCCCTAGTCAACAAAGCTCATAAAGTTCATTTCAGTGTATCTCTGATAAAAAGCATCTTTGAAACAAAGTGATGGCTGGATAGAGATGCTGACACGTTTAGGCAAAACTGTCTTGTTTTCCAGAAGAGCAACAATGGACTTTCAGAAAGACAAGCCCCACTGCAGAGTATTGATTGCCCAGTCAATGTATGGGACAAGCTAGATCTTGACTTATTGAGGGGTTGTTGTCAACTATCTTTCCAAATAGGCAGGACTCAACTTCTTCAAGAAATCTCCATGAAGCTACCATCAAGGTGTTAGATGAGATTTTTCCAAGGCAAGGTTCACCCATTGAGCTCGCCATCGACAAGTGGGTCCAGCTTATCTCACGGGAAATTATGCAGAACCTGCAGGTGAAGAACATTTCACCAACACGCAGCTTTGACGACCCCAATTAACTGGCCAGATCGAGTGTGCCAACTGCTTCTTTAAGGAGAGCCTACAGTTTCTAGCAGTGCATGGTTGATTACAGACACACTGCACTACAAACACTAGTGGTACTTCGTGTCATGCCAAATTCAGTAGCAGGCATAGGCCCATGCAAGCTCACCAGAACCATTATGAGATGCATCTGTGGAATATATTTACTTTTCTAGTGATTGATTCTTTATGGATAAATATGCCCATTCTAATGCTGTTACCACAATAATCTCACACCATACTATGTGGCAAGAAAAACGTTGTTTTAATCAGAATATTTAGTTTTTTGCCAAATAATAAATCACACCATGTTCCCCTAACTTACAAGGCTGGGGAAGTCACACAAATTATTGCAAATGAGTGCCGAAAGCTTGTTTACAGAAAAGAGAGCGCACCCTGTCTGCTGTTGTGTCATTAATGTTTTCCTTTCAATCCACAAAAAACATTCAGACATTTAAAAACCGGTATGCATGACTATTCAAGACAATAGGCTCTAATAATTGGCACTGTAGATACACAGATTGATAGTTATTATTTGATTTAACTTTGGTTTGAAGCCCTCAAACTACAGTATTGAGAATTCTGTCTATTGGAAACCCACTACCCCCAGAAAACAAAAGATGATGCGGTTCTCTGAAGTTTGAAAATAAACAATTTGCTTCATTTCTTTCTGAAACTGTTCACAAGTATTGTGATGCTTATCTAAAATTATGGAGACTATCTGTGCCAATCTCTCGGTTCTTAGCGTGGGCACAGAGACAATTTGGCATCATTTGTGATGTCGTATTGGTTGAAAATAAGTTTATTTTTATTGGCTTAGATTCAGCAATTCTAATTCCTTTCATAATGCTTCGACATCTGCACTATGCTCTCCCACTATTCTCAAGGAAACAGGTTTACCCTCGCATCACGCCAGTTTCATGTGTTCATTAAGGAATAGATATCATTTGCTTTATTATTTATAGCAGACACCCATTTTTCAATTAAAGATAACCAAGAACTCCTGAGTTACTAAATTGCAGGAGAAAAGACGTACTATGGAGAGGTTATTTAGAGCATCAGAATAATGTTTTGTCTGTCGAATGTGCATAGCACTCACAAACTCACTAACGAAAATGCAAAGTTTCTTTGAAGGAATAATTCTATCCTCTCTTTAATGCACCACATTTGTACACAATTGATTTTATCCAATCTATGTATTTAATAAAATGTGATGATATTCTTGGCCTTGCCAACACGTGTTTTTCGACCAAAAAGGTCTTCATCAGGGCTGATACAACACCATCATCAATGCAAAATAATACATTGTTATCATTCCATTGCACCAAACAATAATTTAATGATAAACAATAAATAGGTAGCAAAATATATTTTCAATACAGACCAGATATTGTACCAGCGATGCGTTACGCAGCAGGGGGATGAAATAAAAAATAAAAAATACAAACATACGCGTAAACTTAACATCATTGAAATACAATGATAACATGCTATAGTTACCTTCAACCAATATACACATTGACCAATTCTCTTAAATACGTGGAACCCATGTCCGCAAAAAATAAAAGATACAAACATGTGTGTAAACTTAATTTCATTGAAATACAATCATAACATGCTATAGTTAGCACCAACCAATATACATATTGGCTGATTCTCTTAAATACATGGAACCCATGCCACGCAACTGTACATTCATGCATCCACCACCATCAAAAATGTGTGAGCAAGCAACCACCCACATTACAAAGAAATTATTCAGTGATTTATGTTAGATAGAAACGAGATCAGCCAAATGCTTGTCCCCTTAATACTCTATAGTTGGCTGCTCTTATGCAGATCCAACATCCACTGAATCTTACCATGGATCCAAAATAATATACACAACATCCAATGCAACTGGACTCTCCTTTCAAATTAGTATTGTTACTTTTTACCGAATGGTACCTTATACACAAATTCTATAAAAAAGGAAAAACACCTGCATTATCAAGGTGTTTGTTTACACTAAAGAAACACTCAATTTGCCTCTTGTGTTCTTAATTATGCGTGACATGCCATATGTCTTTCTCAATATACTCTTACCTCGTAAATCGAGGTTAGCATTGAAGAATATGAAGTAATCTGAATGCTGTTGCAACTTTCCGGTTCCTGAAAATCCTGTAACCAATAACTGTACACTCATAAACTGTCACCTCCTCATATGAGTTTATTAAGACCACAGATGGACCCCTCAGCCTCCTTACTTTATATACAGATTTAAACACATTGCATACAGACCCAGTCCCGTCCTGAACCTGCCTCTAATGGCTGGTTGAATGAAGTCCTCACACTTTTCAATTCAAGCATTATATTTGAACTACAAATTATATTAAATATAAATGCCTACTTACCTATTTAATGCTTCTATTAGCCCGACACAAGTCACCTGGTATACAACATCAGGATGATGTCAAATTAGGCAAAATCACAATTTTATTTTTAGAGTTGACAGGATTAAAGGGAAGATACAGTATACTCATTCCAAACTAAGTATGATGATAACACTCAGTTTCAATCCAGAACAAGTACTACAGAATCATCCCCTGCCAGTTCTGATCCAGATAATGATCCTGAGTGGGGTCAAACATTTCAGAAACCTCTGGTAAAAAGAGGTGTTTAGATAAATTGAAAAGAATAAAGAAAGGCAATTTCAAGGCGATAAACAAAAGAATGAGGTTTCAAGAACTAGTAGTCACAAATATGATAACAGGCCCACCAGCAAACGTGGCAGCAGGAGTGGGAAACACACAGGGGGAGATGCTTTGGACATCAGAGGATCATATGGAGGATAGCACAGGGGCAATGCACTGGTCTTGGAAGCAAGACCACGCTTAGCAACAGAGGTTTGAATCCCGGATCCGTGCTTATAAACCAAACTGAGATACGGTATTAGAAGTGCTATAAAAAAAAAATGTAAAACAAATTTCAAATAAATAAGATCATGGACACAGCGACACCAGAACACTTAGAGGCAGATCTGGCATTGAACTTGTCCAAAAAAAGTCTGACTAAAGATGAAATAACACTACTCAACAAAAGGAGGTCTTTTTCACCAACAATTAATAATAATTGGATAAATACACAAATATACTTGTACAAATTCATTAGAAAACTCAAACTGAAAAAGTTATTTCACAATCATCAGAAACAATTTGCTCCTAAAACCAGACAAGGACCAGACAGTGACTTCCCATTTGAAGATATATCTATCACTCAGGCCCTAATATGTCTTTTGGAAGGCAATGAAGAAATTGATGATTTCAGAAATTTGAAAGATCTTAATATTGAAGCCAAACATTTAACCAATGAAGAGCAGAAATACAAATCTAAATTTACTCTGGTATTTGGAACTGAAAATGCAATTGATCTGTTCCAAAGTGCTGTCATTGAAGACATAAACAAATTACTAGACGGAGCAGTGAAACCTAGAAAGAATGATCATCTCGGCAAATCAGAAAGATTTGTGTTAGAATCATTAAAGAGCAACAGTGAAACAGTGATCAAACCAGTAGATAAAGGTGGGAATGTAGTTGTTATGAATAGGAATGATTAAATCAAGATGGCTGAAACACATCTGAATACACCAAACTGTTATGAAAAGGTAGGTTCCAAATGTATTGAAGGCATTAGGAAGGAGGCAGAAGATTTAATTGACAAATTGATGAGGACATGTCTACTCACTGAAGAGGATAAACGATATCTGAAAGTTGAGAACCCCATACTACCCACAATTTATTTTGTACCAAAAATACATAAGGATTTTGCAAATATCCCAGAAGGTAGACCAATTGGAGAGTGGTTTGTGGTGGATCACTGAAACGTTTTCCAAATATATTGATGCAATCTTATCTAAGGCGGTCCTTGGACTTCTAGCCTATTTAAAGGATACAATGCATCTCTTTTAATTGGTAGAACATTTTGAGTGGGATGGTGAATACTGTTTTGCGACTTTGGATGTCAACGCCTTGTATACTTCAATTCAACATCAACTTGTATTTGAGACAATTGACCATACTAATGCGACTAGATCAGCTTCTTATCTGCTAGACATGATGATCAAAGACATGTTAAAATTCATTGTGAGGAACAATTTGTTCCTTTGATGAGTGTTTATAGAGGCAATTCAGAGGTGTGGCAATGGGAGCTTATTATGCACCCCTTTTGCCAACCTCTTCGTGGGCTTATTCAAAAACATGTTGTTTATATATTCTGAGAACATATAAAGTCCAAGAATTAAACTTTGGAAAAGATGTATTGATGATGTTTTTCTAATCTGGCTTGTTAACTAGGTTAGCCTCTTTGAATGTGTCAATTATTTGAATGGTAATGATATGGGTATAGAATTCACTTGTAATAGTAGCTTGACTCAGATTGAGTTTTTAGATACTACACTGTATGTGAAAACTAATCGGATTATGTTGAAGACTTACAGTAAACCCATTGAGGTGAATTCTGTGCTGTTGGCAACCAGTTGCCATAAATTAAGAGTTATCAATAATATACCAACAGGAGAATATGTCAGAGCCTGGAGACACTGTAGAGAGAACTCTACATTAAAAAAAGAATGTGCTAATTTAGATAATAGATTCACACATAGAGGTTATAAAGAGGAAGTTCTAGCCAAAGCTTGGGATAAGAGTTTAAAGATGAACAGATCAGATTTGCTCCAATCTAAGAGCAGAAACAAGGACGATTTGTATCAGAAAGTGAGAATGGTAACCACATTTTTGGTGGACAGTAGTAGAGTGCATAGCAATATATGCAAACATTGGACGTTTCTTACTCTGGATCCTGATTTGACAAATGACATTGAGGAAAAACCATTGATTGTGTACACTGAAGAACCCACCTTAAAAAACTCCTAAGCCCATTGTTTATGTGACCCCCAGTAAAAACAATTTCATGGTTGCATCACGATTTGAATGACTTTCACAAGTGTGGACACTGTATTATGTGTCAATATACAGAGGAATGTCAAACTGTAAAGATCAATATTAAAGAGAAGGTCAAGATTCGTGAATTCATCAATTGTAGGACCAAATATGTGGTTCATGCTATAATTTGTGTGTGCCGATTGGTATATATAGGGAGTACAATCTGGGAACTAATGTTTCGAATTAGAGAGCAGATCAACACTTTGACATAGGATATGTCCATTAGCCATGCATTCGAAGGAACATCATCAAATGGGTAATAATGCAGGGAACAGATTAATGGGACTAAGAACTGTAACAAGTGACCCAAGAGGGGGAGACAGACAAAAAGAGCTTTGTAGATTAGAGGCAAGAATGATTTGTAAAAACAGAACACTGTTAAATGGTTTTAATTCTGACCATGAAATGGGGGTTTTCCTTTAACTTGTACAGGTAATTTGTTGCACATTAAAATGATGTGTTCTGAATGAACTTGACAGCCATAGTGTCAATATGGATTTTTTTGTACAGAGTGTTTATTTGAAACTTGTTTGAATGTTTTGGAAATCATTTGTTTATGTTCAAACACCAATGCCTTTGAGCTAACAGAACAACATGGTTGAACAATGGTGTGAACTTTAAAATGTATCCATGTTAACCAATGTTCAAGTGGTTGTGCATTCAGGTGTCCACCAGAATCAAATTCCAATGCCATGTGGCAGATTGCATGTAACTATAACCATACTTTTTGTGATTTTGGGTAGTAGTTGTATAATCAGAGGATTTTATGTTCTGAATATGAGATAACAAGTCTATAGAGCGCAGCAAGCGATTCTACCCATATATAATATGGTACATGTTAGTGAGTAGGTTCGATAACTTGCATCTAGTCAATATGTGAATAAAATAAACAGTTGGTCGTAATTTAAGGATTATGTGTGTATAGTTGGGGTTACCTTAACAGCAGCATTGAGCAACGGGAAACTGTGAATGAATGATGAGGGAGTAGCTAGTAAACCTTTGAGCATTTCTGATTTTTGTTAAACAAATCTAGCAATGACTTGTGGTGATTAGTGGATATTATTCGGATAAATCCTTAAGCGTTTTTTCATGCCTCCAATAGAGTAGCAGCATTGCGTAATGGGAAAGCGCAATGATAAGCAGACATTGTACAACAAATCTGTATGGACATATTCCATTCATAAATAGTACGCATGACGTCGGAAACTTACGTCCATCACCATGGAAATAACACAAACACTAAAAGAATAGATGGCGCATTCTCAAAACGAAGATTGCTGTAGTTGTATACATGGTCAGCGTAGTGACAACCAGACAGCATACAATAGATGTGTGTGGAGATTATCCCTTTCAAAACAGTATGCATGACGTCGGACATGTACGTCCGTTCATCGGCATGGAAACAATATAAATGCTGAAAGAAGAGATGGCGCTTTAGCGCTACGTGGATTGCTGCAGTTGTATACCAAGACTTGTGTCGGGCTAACAGAAGCATTAGGTAAATAGGCATTTATACGTAATATGGTTGGTAGTTCAAATATAATGCTCGAATTGAAATGTGTGAGGACTTTATTCAACCAGCCATTAGAGGCAGGTTCTGCGATGGGACTGGATGCGTACACAATATGTTTAAATCTGTACATAAAGTTCAGGAGGCAAAGGGGTCCATCTGTCGTCTCAATAAGTAGCCTCACACGAGGAGGTGACTGTTTATGAGTGTACAGTTATTGGTTACTCTATTTTCAGGAACCGTAAATTTGCAAGAGCATTAGGATTACTTCATATTCTTCAATGCTAGCCTCCATTTACGAGGTAGGAGTATATTGAGAAAGCCATATGGCATATCACGCATTGTTATGCACATGAGAGACAGATTGAGTGTTGCCTTAGTGGAAACTAACACCTTGATAATGCAGGTGCTTTTTCTTTTTTTATAGAATCTGTGCATAAGGTACCATTTGGTAAAGAGTGACAATACTAATTGGAAAGGAGAGTCCAGTTGCATTGGACATTGTGTATATTATTTTTGAGACATGGTAATATTCAGTGGACGTTGGATATGCATAAGAGCAGCCAAATATAGAGTATGAAGAGAGCAAGTATTTAGCTGATCTCATCTAATATAAATCACTCAAATATTTCTTTGCAATGTGGGTGGTTGCTTGCTCACACATTTTAGCTGGTGGTGGATGCATGAATGTACAGTTGCGGGGCATGGTTCCCATGTATTTAAGCAAATGGGTCGAAATGTATATTGGTTGAAGCTAACTATAGCATGTTATGATTGTATTTCAATGACATTAAGTTTACACGTATGTTTGTATTTTTTATTTTATCCCCCTGCTGCGTAACCCATCACTGGTACAATATCTGGTCGGTATTGAACATATTATTTGCTATTCATTGTTTATCCTTAACTTATTGTTTGGTGCAACATTTTCTGTGATGATATATGTTTATTTGTGAACACATTTTTATTTGTATAATAGAATGATAACAATGTATTATTTTCACTGATGATGGTTTTTTGTACCAGCCCTGATGAAGACCTATTTGTTTTAATGTTGAACCACATGTTAGCAAGGCCAAGAATATCATCACATTGTATTAAATACTTAGATTGGATCAAATCAATTGCGCAAATATTTGGTGCATTAAAGAGAGGATAGAATTAATCCTTCAAAGAAACTTTGCATTTTAGTTTGTGAGTGATGTGCGCATTGGACGGACCAAACCTTATTCTTTTCAATATGTCAGGATCGTCTTCGGGACTCAGAATCTGTTGTCATAGGTCCATGCAGCATTAACACATCAATGTATACATAGAGTATTTGTATATTGTCGAATACTTCACTTAGTTAGTGAGTGGTTTGCACAGAGGAGTATAAGTCCCTTGATACAATTACTGCTACCTAGTGATTCAATTGTATTCATTAATCAAGAAGCATATACTCCTTGAAATATGTTCCCACTTTCAGTGATATAGCTTGTAAGCAGGGCTCCCCAACATACTTAAAATTGCGATCTGAGGTCTAATCCATTCTTCGAACATTTGTCTTAATAATTGGGTGGTACTGGATTTTAGTTTGTCTTTCAAAGGCCCAGGACAGGTAGTGACACAGACTGACCTCATGCAGCTCCTCTAGGTGAGTTCTTCCTTCCAGTCTGTGCATTTCCTCCAAAAATCATTCTCATGAAATCTACTTTGGGAAGGATCCTGCTTTCAGTTACATCTGGAAAAGTTAATCTTAAGAAGGTTTACCCATCAGCTACTTACAGTTGGAATCCAAATCAACTATTGTCTGGTCAGACAGCCCTATGGCGTTTCTGTCCCAAAACTCACCCATCTTCTTATGTGCTTAAGCATGTATACCCAGCAAATGTCACCCATTCAACATCATTTGACCCCGTATTTTTGGGTTGGACAGGGCTTGTGATAGGTTCCGTTCAGTTTCTCACACCCAACAGAGCCTTCCTCCTTGCTTCCATTGGCCAATTAAATTATTTGTGTCATAAGTTAATGGGTTAGCTATACAAATTATGTATATATAAAATAGCCCTCTCTTCAGGAACGAGGACTCAAAAATAGGACTGGAATATTAATTTTTCTTAGAATGCTCTGTATGGGCATGTGATATTTTCGAAAATGACATATTTAAATTTGTATGGTTATTCTGAATCTGCAGATACCATTTCTCTTCCTGTCATAGCATAGATAATGAAGGTATTAAAGTATGCACATTACTAGCAAATCATACATTTTAATGTACATTTCTGTATGCACATGACACATGTTTTTCTGCTGAATCCATATCTACAACCGGTTTCCTTGTCGGACAAAGGGTTTCTGAATTCATAACTAAAAATGTATTTCCAATACTTACTTCCAATATACACTTTGAAAGTTGACAATGTGTAATACATTCTTGCAGAATTGCATTTGTGTGCTGGCTAAATCAATACCAATAGGCAATTTGCTGTTAAATATGTTGTCATGTGTCATGTAGTCTAACAAATGCACAAATTGGTGACCTATTCATTGAAGGCTGAGGCCTAATGGAATAGATGCATTTTTCATAGGGCCTAATGTTATGCCAATGCTAAGTGTTGATAATCTGACTTCGGCATCCTCTTATTTGAAGATGCAAGTAATAATTGAAATTGTTAACTTTCCTCTTAGCATAAAAATACAAGCTGATGGATTTGGACCTTTCTAAGGAAAAATCCTAGCATTTGAATGCATATTTAGAATTTTATAAACAGGACCTTTGTCTTTAGTAAATACAGCTGGGTCCATTAACTCTTTTAAACATTTATCAAAGTGATGAATAATGGATATGGGCATTCTTGCTTCACAAAAGAGCTGGCTTCTGCACAAACAGATCTCTTTAGTTCAAACTAAGGTGACGATTTTGATGCTACAATTAAAAAGAAAATGTTCTATTTGCGTCAGTTTTACTTATAATGGCAGCCTGTTCAAGAGTAGGTCCATCGATAGATATGGTGTGATCCATAACAAATATTCTAATATGGTGAATTACTTAACATTCTGTCCTATTCCCTATGTAGCATGGCAGCACAAACGCAGAAGCTTCAGTACATAAAATTATTTTGTTTTCATTAAAGCCTAAAACATTGCATATTTTCCTGTTACACTTTGCTGTCTAACATTCATTACTTAATACTTCAGTGTAAAGTAGTATTCTGACCCTGCATTGTTCAATAGAGAGCAATATAGTCATTCAAATAATACAAGACAGCAGTTAGAAGAAAATACATATTTTTGTCCACCATGGACACCCCAGTTGCGGGACTTACCATGACCCAGCATTCGGGATATGTGATACTGGGTGGGGGTGCAAAACGGAGAAAATAGAGATGTAATGGCTGGCATGCTCTCCAAATGTCCACTATCTATGTAGGTGATATGCTAAAAGATTAGGATGTTAAACATTAAAAAAAAAGCACACTTTCCAAATAAGGCATACCCCAGAAGGTTTTACACATGGGCAAGATCCATTTCAAAACAGAAGAGGGAACATAGAATGAGTTGCATTCTACAAGGGAAGAGATGGAAGCAGAGTAGATTGAAATTAAAGGATAGTTCCGGGACTTTTTTTTTATTGTCCCTACGGTTCGGCCATGTGTTTTTAAGCATAAATCGGTAGATCGTAGAAAACTTTCCTATGGACCTTACCCGACTTTTCGTCCATTAACGCACTCGAAATCAGCTGCCATTTTCTGATAATCCTATCATTTCCCCCCATCGCCCTGGCTCACCTGCGTTTGCGGCACTAAATCAAATCCCCCGCCCCTGAAACAGACTTTATCAAAACATTCATATTCTCCGCCTCTCTCTGTGACGTTTCTGTGCTGCGTAGGCAAACGCGCCCATGCGTCTTCTACGCAACTCCACACAGAACCCGGAAACCAACATAGATTAGCTCACAACACAGCGCGCCACAATTCGGAATATGAAAGTGTACTTTTAAATCAAACCGCAAGATTGTAAATTTGGTAAAGTACATTTATTTGACATCAAATGTTTAGAGAATATTCAGCGATTTGCATTTTTATTTGCTCACGTTCCAAAAAGTTTGTTTTGAGGCACGCGATGTTCCTTTGCTGTACACAGGGTCTTAGATCATCTCACAATACAGCGCCACAATTCGGAATATGAAACTGTGGTTTAAAAGCAAACGGCAAGATTGTCCATTTGGCAAAGTACATTTATTGGACATCAAATGTTTAGAGAATATTCTGCGATTTGCATTTTTCTTTGCTCTCGATCCAAAACAGTTCGTCTTGAGGCAATCGATGTTCGTGTGCAGTACACAGGGTGTTGGTTTACGATAAAATAAGCTCTTCGGTCGCACTGATAATCGCATGGCTGTTCCAACAACGAGGCACTAGGCCACCACAACGGCCTGTATGTTGCATCTAGCCGTTAGTACGGCGTAAGGGCATACTTGTACTTGGCGATCGTCCCATAAAATGGTCAGGGTGGTCACGTTGTTCACGCGGAGAAGCAACTGGCGGTTGTAGAAGCCATCCGCCGGTGTCTGGTACTCGTGACACAGACAATAATGGATGATGTACCTGTTTGAAAAACATAAAAAATGAAATTAGTCTCACCATCAGATCTTTATTAAAATTATTCATTTTATATATTAGGTCGGGAAATTATTTCATAGCTAGGACAGTGCAACTGGGTTTTATACGTCAAGGGGGTGCTGTAGGATACTGAGACAGTCCCCCAGTGCAGGGGTTGACAGGGAGTGCAGGTGGAGAGTGGAAGGGCCCAGGACCGAGGTCGCAGACAGTGGACCCGTTGTAGCAGGGGAGAGGGAGAGAGAAAGCAGAAGCAAAGAGGAAGGTTTTGAGGTGCTTCCGTAAAAGGAGACGGTTCTCCCCAAGATAGTGCGCGGTACAAAACAATATGCCACATAGAACGAACAAGTACAACTTAACCAGTCTTTAAAGCTACTGTATAGTAATTAAATTGCGGTATAAACTCATCTAAAGAGTTACTTACATTATATTTGCATTTTCCATTGTGTCTGTGCGTAGGGCAGCCCCGAAATACCACTCCTTCTATGCCGACGTTATTTCTTCTAATGAACGAACATGAAATGGCTTTCGTTTCTGAAATTATATTCATTATCGTTTCTTACGTGGTCCCGGCCTGTCAAGGTCAAATAACAATAGAACCTTATACTGAGTCGTGGGCCATTCTGGCACCCGAGAAAAAAATCAAAGCAGCTGACCTTCACTTTGAACGAGCACACATTCCTAGTTAGCTACATTCAGTGTAAGGCCATCTCACAGGACTTGAAATTTACACTCCATCTTTGCATTTTGTCTGCGTGCTTTGCAGCCCCACAGAACCATAAATACGGAGACATTCTATATTTTTTGAAAAATGATTTATATTACTGTTTGGTTTAATTTAATGCGCAAATGAACAAGGTTGGATAGACACATTGCATGTACACTGAGCAATCACTTTTATTTACACAATACATAGCTACACATATTCAATGGGCCTGCGACATGAGGAGACTCGAGAGCAAAGTCACAGGTGACACCCGGGTGGTTCGCACTACTGCACGGTGAAGGGAGGGGCAAGGGTGGAGAGACACATTGCATGTACACTGATCAATCACTTTTATTTACACATTACATAGCTACACATATTCAATGGGCCTGCGACATGAGGAGACTCGAGAGAACAGACAATCAAATTACAATCATTTAAACCGTGATGTGTATTTCTCAATGAGCTCTTCTTTAGGTGGACATGGAACAGAGGCAATGTTGGGTGGCAATGCAGTTGTCCCCTGCACAGGTTCGTTCACAACTCCATGTATGTGCCTATCTAGGACATCAACAATAAGTCTCTCAATAAAGTCATATTGCATATCCTCAAACACTGGTTTGATAACCCATTGTTTACTTCTTTTTGTGAAGGCCTTATTGTAGCGAAGCGTCCCTAAAGTTCCGGTCGTCCTACTTTGTTGACGACCAACATTATGGTTATGTGCCAAGACCGCTAGAAGAGTCCGATTTATCATGCCCTCCATGCCAAAATGCAATCGTTTTGGCCTGTACTTTAGGCACATATTGTGGAACACCTCCAAATCTCCTGTGTGGCAGAATTCCGTGAGTCCCCTCAAATCTCTTGTTATACTTTTATCAAATATAATCTTTTCAATGGCTTTGTGAGTGGGTGATGAAGGAATCAACCACTTCTTCTTCCGTGCCTCCTCTGTGGACAAATGGCCATGTTCACAATTGTGGAAATGTTGGTTTGTGGTCCATGAGTGAACGTTGCTACAGTGTAACATTACTGACCGCCATTTTTCCATTAGAATTTCCAACGACCCTCCACATGTTTTTGAGCTCCACCAAAGATGGTTGCTGATTGACTTGGACCACTGTGAAATACCTTGCATATCTTTTTTTTTACCTGCAGCCGACATTTTTTTATTGATTGTTTTTGCAAGATGCCAAATGTCAAATTGGTGATTTATATTTTTGTACTCTTCTCTCATTGTCTTGGCAATTGAAACGTGTCTGTCCGTGGCTATCAGGTCGATCACCATTCCCCGCGATTGTAGTTCTTGCAATGATGCTACAAAGCCAACTTTCTCCATGGCCACTGAGGATGTACTTTGTGACACCTGCACGACCACCGAACTCACAATTTTCTTACTTTCCATGTCCTGAAAGTGGTAGGTGCAGTACTTGGCTGAAAATCCTGGGCTGTCGCACTGTCCATCACCGGCTAGCCTGAACCGTTTGCCCGCGAATGTACTATCAATAGACATTTTTTCCATTCTCCAAGCTTCGCTAATGGCTGGAAATAGATAATCGGTTTGCTATTTGTAGAACTGAGTTTTCGCAATGAAATGGATTCCCACAAACTGAAAGAAAGACTCTAACTTTTTAAAACTTGAACCACTAAAAAGTGCAGCCGCTGCACAAAGTAGATTGCCTGCTGGCAGTTGCCCCAGCATGGGTTGTGCAGACCATGAGAAAGGATGATATTTTGTACAGGTGGCATGTATTTTAAGGTTAGTGCCTCGAATTGCACGAGTCACATTAATCAATGGCTCCCCACATACTTCCCCACCAACCGAATGCCCACATTTCATCCGAATAATAATATCAATCAAACAACTATCGAATACAATGAATTTGGCCTCTTTCCTTATACTGTCACTCTGCATCCCAGCTGGTTCCGCCTGTAACGTTGAGGACATGTCACTCACATGAAAGGTAGAATCTCTGATATCGTCTTCCGCTATGTTCAGTGATATTGATGGTGTTTCATTGTCGTCCACTTCATTCTCTTCCATTGCAACATCTGTTCCTTCTCCGGCGATGGGTGAATAAAACAATTTCTTCAACTTTCTCGCGGTCTTAGTTTTTGCGGGTGTGGATTCTGTGAATTGATCTGCGACTGCATCCGAACTACCAGGAGGACATTCACTATCAATGGCTGGATGTGGTATAGCTCCGTTGTCAATCACTTCATATTCTTCCCATTGGCACGATGCATCTCCAGTCTCAAGTCCCTGCCAAAAGGTTTGACAAGCAACATCTCTTGTTCGCTTCACTGTCTGTGTAGATTTAGTTCGTACACCCACTCGCAACTAGAGGACAGATTGGAAAAGGGATGTTCAGTTTAAACACAACTTACAGTATTGAACTATTAACAGTGAAAAACAACATAATATAGTGACCAGGACACTAACCTTCTTTTGCTTTCTTTTCTTTGAAACTTTCTTGCCTCGAACTTCAACATCGGGACGCTGTTGCTCCGACTCGTGTGTGCATGTCTCCACTTCCTCTTGCGCTGCAACGACTATATTTTCATGATAAGCACATCCATCACGCACTGACGCTCCATCGACTCCCTGAAACATAGAACTTTCATTAGTATGTATAATAATATTGAAAACACAGAATGTACTTGGGGACCAATACCCACGTACATCTCAATAGCAAAACACGAATGAACGCTTTCTGTAGAACATTCAAACGACAATTATTCACGCATTGTTAATCTAGTTAGATGGAACTGTCAAGATCCATACCTCGGGCTCCTCATAGACTTCCATTGATGATATTATTGAAGATGATGCTTCAGTAACTCCCTGAAACACAGTAATTGCATTAGTATGGTTTTCTATTTTGTTAAAAAGAACATAAACTTTGTGCAGGCGTCAACGGCTCATCTAAATAGACCTGCACAAATGATCAGTTGTCTAAAATAAATAATGGATATCTAAATATGATTCGATTTGCTCGATCGTTGGAAGTGTCACCACCCAGAGATCTGCATCAACTACTAGGGGTGATGTTCTTGTAGAAGAAGCTCCGTCATCTCCCTGAAACATAGTACTTGCGTTAATAAAGAAGGAAGTATAGCGGATGTAATCACGTCATATGATTTTGCTTGATCGAACTGTCAGTATCCATACCTCGAAATGCATAAGAACATCAAGGGACGATGTAACTGTGGTGCACACTTCTGCAAGCTGTTGCGCCGACCCGTAACTGCATGCTCCCCCTTCTTCTTGGACTAATGCTCCATCGACTCCCTGAAACATAGGACTTTCATTAGTAATGAACACAATATTGAAAAAAGAAGGCACATAGGAGGGCGACGACAGAAGGACATATCAATGGCTAAAAACGAAAGAAACATTGTGTGTAACAATCACGCTACAAGAATGCAAGATCTGATGATCTCCATCAATGGAACTGTCCGGAAACGTACCTCCAGCATCTGAGTGACATCAACGGTTGTCGTCAATGCGTTGGACTCCTCAGCATCTCCCTGAAAGACAGTACTTGCATTATTTTGGATAACAATAATTATAACTGAAAACAAAGACTAGAGGACGAGTACAAGGGTGTACCATTAGGTAAAATAATCACACGATAAATTAAAACTATTGATTTACATGCCTAAAACAAGTCAGTGGCAGAATAGCTAAGTAAGATTACCCGATAGGCGCTTGAAGTGGCTGATGACTGCAATAACGACACGGATGGAGAATCTTCCGGCTTCATATTGAGTGGATACATAAATGGGGAAATTATTGTTAGCTAATGCTACACACTACCGCAAGGCCGAGAGATAAATACGTAAACTTGACTCACCAGTGGAGGGATGTGGACGAATAGAGTGGGAATAGCGGTTGAGAGCAATTTTCGCTTCGCTCGCAGTGTGTTCTTCTTTATTAGCAATGATGTGGAGTACATGTCTGAGCTAAAGTGCCTGCTGCAGATTCGGTATCGATCACCCCTCTTGTCCGCAAAGACTTCTAGGACTCTACTTTCAAGCTCAGACGGTGGATATCCGCAATATCGGACCCATTCTCTTATCTGATCTATTGTCTTAGGGAAAACATGCATTATAGTACCTTCAGATTTACTATGAGTCTTCGAAGGGCAACCGCCAATGGAACAGGCAGGCATTGTGGAAAGTTCTGAAAAGTAAAGATCAACAATTCTCTATGAATACCAATGTGTTAAAAAATTAAATGACACATAAAAGGTCCAATGCAAGGTTCGTTTTGGTTCTTGGAACTATACACGTTATTCACATGCGGATAAGTATTTGAATAACTTTAAAAAAATAGAAAAATAATTTGACTAAACTCAGAACATGTGACTAGTTCCTTGCATGTACTGTCTTGAACGAAAAGAAATTGGACGCAAAATGATTATGGTACATGGCCTTACCTTGACGAACAAACAGTTAGATGCAGGGATCAGAGTAGTTTCTTGTTGTAGAACAGGGAGCAGTTCACAGGTTGCAAACTGACGAGTTTCCTCGAAGTGGTCACGGAAGTTCACAGAGACGAAGAGCAGATAACCAGCACCTTCACGGGTTGACTAGCAAAGCGTAAAGAAGTTCTCATTAGAAATATGAAGTGGGTTATAAAAAATTCGAAACAGGGGTGTGTTTGTGAATGAATGACGTGTATATGTCGTGGCATTATGCGGTTTGCAGGGGGGCGTCCAGCGTGAGGGGGGATGCTTGGCAGGAGACACGGGGTCTGGAGGTAGACATGGGAACAACAACCCATGCTCTATAGACCACTTTGAAGTGTACATGCTATTTGGCACCTCTTGGCCTTTATTGCTCCCTGACAGCTCCACTTGCCAGCGCAAGTACCCCGATGCGAACTGCCTTTGATAGGGCGGGGGGTGGATTGGGGCGGTGGTCGTGCAGACAAGACACAGGAAGACTCGTGAATGGAGACACACTTATGTGGATTGCAGGGGGGCGTTCAGCGTGAGGGGGGATGCTTGGCAGGAGACACGGGGTCTGGAGGTAGACATGGGAACAACAACCAATGCTCTATTGACCACTTTGAAGTGTACATGCTATTTGGCACCTCTTGGCCTTTATCGCTCCCTGACAGCTCCACTTGCCAGCGCAAGTACCCCGGTGCGAACTGCCTTTGATAGGGCGGTGGTCGTGCAGACAAGACTCGTTTGCCGCAGGGCCTCACCAAGGAGAGGCCATCTAACTGTATGTAAGAGGCAGGCTGCAGGATCTAGTACATGGAAGGCAGGGGGGTGAGTTTATAAATACCTCAGCCTCCCAGGAGAATATATGGGTGCAGTTCACCCTGGAGACCCTGGATGCCTAGGCAGTTCGTCAGCAGCAGGCTGGCCTGTGGTGGCAAGGCGGCACGGGCCAGAGGGGGTCATCTCTGTACCCGGTGCCCAAAAGGATGATTTATTATGATCAACCATATTGATTATTTACCTATAACCATGTTTTGTATCAATAAAATCCAACAGCCTTTTATTGCCAACGCTTGAACAAAGTGGTGTGGTAAGTATTTTTGGGGGAGGAGGCAAGGCCGGGAGGCTTGTTGCCAACCCGCAAAATAACATATGTATGTCTGCTGCATATGGGTTCAACGGTTATGTGGATTGAAGGTGGGCGGCCAGCGTGAGGGAGGATGCTGGCCGGAGACATGTGGTGTGACAAGACAAGGCTCAGGAAGACTATTCAATGGAGACACACTAGATTCATTTAAAAAATCAAAACAACCATTGTTAAAATACATTTTGGGTTTTATTTTAGATCTTATTTTCAATTGAACATAAATAATAAACATTACACATTGTAAAGTTCCGGTTGCAGCACATCCAGGGAAAATCCGCGGTATTGTCCACTGTCGCTGGGGAAATGTTGTCTAATGGCAAGTACCACACAGGCAGGTATTACTCTCCGAACGCGGTGTCCGAGCCTCCCGTGAAGCCACCAAGTGAAGCAACAATAGGCCACCAGCCTGTACCACCTGTGAAAAAGAAAGATGCAATGGAACCAATTTACATGCGTTCGAATGATATGTAGATGTAATTTTATATGTGGGAGACGACCATGAAATAGTAGTGGCATCACTGACATCACAACCAGAGTATACTTACTCGTTACTCGGATTACGTGGACGAACAGTGCCGCGAAGTTCGTGCATAAGCACCATCATCATCCTCAACACGGTCCGTGAGAGGCAGGCTTCCCTGAACTCTGGCAGCTCGGTGATGCATTGCGGACTTGGCTCGCCTTCCGAAATGTAGGCCAAGCACCCGGAATTTTCACGGCAGCAGCAGTTCTCCTCCTCAGTTGGCATTAGCTCGCACCGATTGCACGTGCACCAGGTGGAGACGCCGTCCATGCGACATGGTCCAGGCTCTTCATCCGTTGACTGGTCCTCCCAACTGCCGTCCGAATCCCCATCGTTTTCGCGTGCTTGCCTTTCCAGTAGTTCCTCCTCGGTGTACTCGGGCTCGTACATATACGGCATTATTGTAGCCATTGTGTGGTAAAGAAAGTAAAATAATTTACAGAGATGGTACAGGTGTTTACAAGGCCTAGAAGCGGCGAAGGTAGCTGACCAGAGCACAGAAACGAGTCACAGAATACTCAAAGTAACACAGAGAGAGGAATGGAATCGAAAATCTGCTGCTGTGTGTTGTGAAACGGTGTGTTTATACTTATTGAGGAAAGAGGCGTCCTGCCATTTCCATGGCGACACGTCATTAGCTGAGGCGCAGCGATTGTTGACACGAAACGTGCTTTGGCGTTGGGAAATGGGCGGTACGCGTCTGCTGATGTCAGGCTCAGGGGCGGGGGATTTGATTTAGTGCCGCAAACGCAGGTGAGCCAGGGCGATGGGGGGAAATGATAGGATTATCAGAAAATGGCGGCTGATTTCGAGTGCGTTAATGGACGAAAAGTCGGGTAAGGTCCATAGGAAAGTTTTCTACGATCTACCGATTTATGCTTAAAAACACATGGCCGAACCGTAGGGACAATAAAAAAAAAGTCCCGGAACTATCCTTTAAGAGGAGTAGGAGCAGAGACGTCATTTCACCAAAATGCCATGGGTAGCGGAAGTGACATCAGGTGACCCTTGACCTCTGATGACATCACAGGAAGTAATGTCATTTGACCCCGCCCCGAAGGGGTACACAACCTTTCACCCGTTGACAAAACAGGAAGTGGCATCACATAGCATTGTACCCTACGAAAAATATGGTTACGATATTACTATAATGTGATGTACATTTTTTTATTTTTTTTATTTCTTGTTTCAACCATAAGATTTTTACAAGAACATTTTTATGACACAATTTCAAGCATTTCCAATTATAAAAGAATGTAACAAGTATAAAATGACATTAAAAACATTCAAATTTACATTGTCTTACATAGAGTTCATGGGCATATTTGTCACTTTACATGTACATAGTTTAACAAGTTTATGACCTTATGACCATTTCAAGTATAGCAAGGGCTATGTAAACAAAGATTGTTAAAGAAGTTTACTGAAGCAATGAGTAAACGCATGTTGGTGGAATTTAGCAGGGAAGACCATCTCATGGACGGCTGGACACAAGCAACCACATGCATATGTTTTCCAAACACATTATTTCTCACTGTACACAATGCCGTACATTCCACTAATAAGTGTTCTAAGGTTTCTTTCTGAGACAGATCAAGACAGAACCTGCAAAAATTCTCAGACATAGGTATTTGCTTCCGCTGTGCCAGGATGTCTCTGGTCAACCATAAATTAAGCCGCATTCGCATGATTGCTATGCGAACTTGGGGTGAGGGCGATTTTATCAAATACTTTTCGGCACATCTCATTTTTTTATCCGGGAAAAGGTAAGTACTGAAGCTTTTGTAATTCAGGCAAAGCTCACGATTCGACCACCAATCATGGAAATATATATATATTTTTTTTGCACGATCAGGGTTCTGAATCAAGGTTTCTATATCAACGTCAGCTATTGTCATTGTTTGATATACCTAGGTAGACCATTTCACTGTAAATCGCTGATGCGAGTTAAACAGATGTTTGGCCAGGACAGCTATTATTGTGTCAGCTTCGATGTTCACTAAACATTTCCTGAGCAATGCACAAAGCTGCCAGTGGTATCTTGCCCTGAGCGATATAAATCCTAGTTCATATCTGATACATCAGATCGGAATGGATTGTGGAAGATGTAAAAGGGTTCTCCAGTATTTAGCCTCGATTCTGTCAAGCTCTTTCACGTCAGCGATGTCTCGAGATTCTAACCCATAAAGTATTATAGGGATTACTTTCTGTTGCCAATAATGCAACACAGGCTCGATGGAGAATTTGCCGTATTTGTATAAAATTAATTTGGATTGTGATATTGCCGTTGTCAATTTACTTCGTAGGAGTTTCTGATGTTCCGTTGTCACAGTACTGGCTTCAAACTGAGTTCCCAGATACTTGTAGCTCGAAACAATGTCAAGGGTCATGTTTTTGACCCTCCAAACAAACTTTGATCTCTGTGATCGCTTTGCGACGGCAGCTACAATCTGGGATTTTTTTATGTTAATTGATAACTCATTATCTTCAAAATAACCCCTGGGGACACTGGCAGTTATGCGAAGGGAAGGGGTGTCGAAGAGATTTGCAGATTCAAGTGACATTTTTCAGTGTGCATGATTTCTGGACACTGATAACTTCCAAGAGGATTCATGATGTTTTCTCACAGGCTATTTTTGCTGAAGTGTGGTTTCCTGGGGCTTGGGTACTGCGGGTAAACACTTTTTTCTGGGCCAGCTCTTCCCCCACACCCTTCCTTTATGCTGAGGACACCCCTGAAACCCCAACAGTCCTTCCCTCACCCAACGGCCTCGACTCATGTGGGGGACACCCCTTCAATCTCTGTCTCCTTCCAGGGTCTGCTATCTTTTGTTCTCTGACTCCACTCCCTCCATCTGCATCCCTCTGCTTCCCACCCCCTCAACTAAGCTCCCCCACCCCACACCCAAACTCACCCCCTGGCCTTCTGCTTATTTTGGCCATCCAACCACCGCCACTTCTGGGTATGCATAAATTCTCCCATACACTGATTCTCGACTGGCCGCCATTTGGCAAAGATGGCCTGTCTTGAATCAAAGTGTGCAGTCACATTCAAGAGAGTCCAGGGTCAAAGGTCAGCTCCCTGACACTTATAAGGAATAAAAGAAGGTCAGCCAAACCGAGTGACTATGAACTTAAATAATTTGCTTACTTGCCTCAGTATCATTTCCCTTTGTGTTTGAAAAGAGGCCACAGGTCTGCAGTATGCACGTGGAAACCCTGCGGGAGTTACAGGCCACTAGAAAATATGGAGAGATAGGGGAGGATACTTGCGGTTGAGCTGCTGCTTTCTATGATTTTCACTTGTGATTCCACGTTCCTGAGAAGGGGGTCTTGAGTGGGGACACATGACGCTTTTCATGTGAAAGATTCTTTCACGTTTCCTTCTTCCGTTTGTTCAGATTCAACGTCAACAGCGGAATGAATATCACTAAACTTTGTGTAGAAGCACACCCACATATTTCTCTGCAGGTGTGTTTACGGCCTGGCTTTTTTTTCCCTCTGATGGTCTCGACAGTACAAACACCACTTCTGGGCAAGGTAGTCACACTCCTCTAATTTGGATCAAGAGAGCGGTCCTCCTGTTTCATTCAGTTCTGTATTTCGTTCCTGCTGAATTCTGCCCCAATAGGTTCAGCTAGGGCGAGGCAGCTCATCTTCACGCCAGGAGCCATCGCCCCACTTGCACTGCTGGGCCACCTAAGCACGGTTCCAAACAGGGCCTCTGTGGTTGCCCTCCTGCCGGTTAAATGGAGTTGAAGAACGAAGAACAACTGTTATGTTACATACCTGTAAAAACTCCTGTGAGTTTTCAGTACTTTTAGCACTGTCTCGATGTGTGATCCTGTGTCTGTGATGTTTAAAATTGTAGTTATTTAACCATTGTTTGTATTTTATATTTGTATATTTTATTGGAAAGTATAAAGTACTTTCACAAAAGCGCGAAGCATGATTACGGGACAAACACAAGTGATGGAGGGAATATGCTATAATCTGTGCAGAAGATTGTAAAGGTTAGAAGAGAGTGGAAAGCTGATGCGTGTTTAGGCAAGAACGAAAGATGTGGGGTGAAGGAGAAGATCCTATGACAAGAAACACAAAGTTCCAAAATGTAAGAGCAAGACGGGAGAAGAAACAAACACGAGGAGTGTAAACAGGTTTAGGAGAGCCTAATAAGTAAAGGTATTTCGAGTGAGGGAGACGAGAAGGGAAGTAAGATGAGAGGAGAGCAGTGAGGTTGCGGGCAAGACCATTAAAACCTTTAAAAGGAATCAGTGGAAATGCAAGATATGACTAGAATTGTAAGGAAGAAGCTGGATAGACAGCAGAAGAGAAGAGGAGATACAAGAACAAGGAGGTAGTTAGAAAAGAAGATGATTGGTAGAGTGGAGGATGGAACGGAGCAGAGTAAGGTGTGAAGAAGGTAGACCCATGAAGAGAGCAGAACAGTCATTTGTTTCATTTTTTATTTTTTGTTTTTATAAGCGCACAAGCAGCCCGGAGGCATTGTGGCGCTGTAACATAATTGAAACGATTAGTTACAAAGTAATCAAGGCAGGAGAGCACTGAGGACGTTATAAGGAGTTTGGCAGCATGAAAAACAAGAAGGAATGAGTACAAGCAATATTGTAAAGATGAAAATGTATGGGCAGTTAAAGAAATGTGAGGCAAGACGGAAAGTGAGGGCTCAAAGGAGACACCGAGATTACGTTCAGAGGAGGAAAAGTGCAACATGGAGGGAGGGAAGAAAAGACCAGAGGGATGGAAGGTGAAGGGGAGGATGGAGGAAAGACAACGATGTCTGTTTTAGAGGGGTTCAGATGAAGATACCAAGATGATATCCAGAATTGAAGAGCTGAAAGACAGGCTCAGAAAGAAGAATGAAGAGAGTCACGGAAAGAATAGAAGAAAAAGAACACCTGCGAGTCATTAGCAGGGACATGAGATGAAAGTTTGAGTGATTCAATGTGTATGAAAAGAGGAATAGTATATATAGAAAAAACGCAGAGGACGAAGTACTGAACCGTGGTGGACACCGTAGGAAAAAGGATGGGGAGAATACGCGTGGTCTGCCCAAGTAACATAGTAGGTACAAATTGAGGGATAAGAGTGGAACCTGTGAGTAACAAGGTCAGAAAATACAAGCGCTCAGAGGGCAGAAAGCAGAGTGTGGTGATCAACGGTTTCAAAGGCCGCAGATAGATCCAGGAGCATAAGGAGAGAAGAGGATTTATTGTGTTTAGCAGCGAGGAGGGAGTTGAAGACATGGGCCAGAGCAGTTTTTGGTGAGTGGGAGGAATGAAAGCCAGCTTAAGTCAGGAGAAGCAAAGAGTGCAGATTTATGCATGTTAACATTTAAGAGGGAACTGTTCTTTTTTAGGAGTTTGTAGGGAGAGGGAAGAAGAGAGACAGGTCGAAAGTTAGAAAGCAATGTAGGTCAAGTGAAGTTTTTATTTTTTTTAATTTTATTTTACTTGATTCAATTGATTTACAATTTTTACAAAACAAATGAACAAGAGAATGTCCCTCGCTTTGTTCTCAAAAGCTTCTTAAAATTCATTAGTCCATTCTGATTTGACTTGGTGTCCTCAGCCGCCACATATGTTTGTTTCCTTAGCTCCTTGTTTAACTACCTCTCTCTCCTTGCAGAGCGATATTTTGAAAGAATAGAGCCACCACAATCCCCAGTGACGTTTTGTCTCCACTCATCAGACGGGTCGACCAGTCTTCTTCTTCGTAGACTTGTAGGTCAGAAAAGTGGTGACACAGATAAATATTTCTGGGTTTGTTGAGGCCTGGAAAAGATAGTAACAGGTGTCTCACTGTTTCAACCTGGTCTGTTGTTCCACAATATCAGCATTTGTTTGAAGTGGACTTTCCTCTAATTGCCATGATTTCGTTTGTCGCAAGTAGGTTCAGACATACGCTCAAAAAGGTCTTTCGATGTGCTCTGGGAATTTTTTCATGTACTCTGGGAGCTGGTTTAGCCTTTATATGTTGGTTGGTAGGCTAGGTGTCAATTTATTTGTGGACGCTGTTTCAATGGTGCGTATCCAGTCCCATTCTTCCAATTTTTTCTTTACTTTTGTTGGGTTTAGTCTGAGGTCTTCTTCCGTACAGCCAAGCTCTTCAAGTTTACCTTTATTTTTGTTTGACCAGTTCATCACCAATCTGTTGTTTCCCCCCATATGTTCGCAGTAGATGACAACAAACATTTTCGGTCGGGCTGGTAAGAGTATTTTCCTTTACAGCATCAAGCTGTTCTGATCGATCGTTGCTTGGAGTGAAAACAGGGTCAGTTCTCGACGTATGGATGCCATCAGTGTAGATGTTGGGAGGCCCAGGACTCGTCGCCAGAAGTGACCTTCTAGCCTCATCCAGATTTTTTCAGGAAGTCTTTGCATTGCCTTGACTCCATATGTCAGTGAAGGGAGGACGTTTGCCTTACAGAAGTTTAGAATCAGTATTGTGGTGAAGCGGCCACATTTTCTATCATCTGCCTTTGTTTGGGCTGCCAGTTTTTTAAATCTTTTTTGGGCTGCCAGTTTTTTATCTTTTCCGAAGAGGACCACTTGCATCGGGGATTCTACTGTGCTGTTGTTCAGTATCACGCCGAGATATTGGAATTCCTTCACTGGTTCGATCTGTGATCCATCCAGATACCAGTGCAGTTTTTCGATTTTCTTAGATGATCTTTCAAAGGACATAACTTTAGTTTTTTCTTTGTTGATCTCCAGATTATACCCCTTGATGGATTCCGATAAGTTGTTTAGTTGTCGCTGGAGGCCAACATCTGTCTGGTCTAACAGAATCAGATTGTCTGCATATAGGAGGCGTGTAACTTTGGCACCTCCTATTGTTGGGGGAAAGCATTCGATTCCCTGCTCAGAGTACTGAAAGTCACCTAGGTAGGAACTGAACAGGCCAGGAGTGAGCAGGCAACCCTGCTTCACCCCTCTTGCTGTTAAGCTTTCCAAAGATAGAAGACAGAGCGATTTAACTGCATTCTCATAGATGCATTAGTGTGGAGTGCTTATAGGCTCTAGGATCTCTGTCAGGCACTTCCAATCTGACAATTTTTGCGAATGACCTGGTGAAAAGCTTGGACCTGGTCGATGAAAGCTACGAAAACCCTAGGGCTTTCTTCCATGATCTTCCCCTTCAGAGTACTTAGGAGCAGGATATTTGCAGTTGTTCCCATGTCCTTTACAAAAACCTGCCTGGAACGGGTCTGCACAGCCCGCTGATCTTGCCCACGATTGAAAATGTCCCAGTGCCAGTCAACCAAAAACCTTACCGCTTACATCTAATAGGGCGATTGGACGGTAGTTCCTTGGATTTTCCTTCCGCCACTTCTTGTAAATTGGAACCACTGTTGACATTCTCCATGAGCCTGGACTTGATCTCATTTGTATACACTTCTTAAACACCTCGTGGATAAAAATTTCCCATTTGTTTGGATGTTCTTTAACGTCAGCTTTGGTAATCACGTCGGGGCCTGGCGCCCTTCAGTGTTAAACTTGGTGATCTTTTCCAGTATCGTCTCCACATTGTAGGGGATGTTCCAGGTTGTTGATGTCTTCTCTCTTGATGCACCTTGGTCCACGGCTGGTTTTTGGAAAAGCGCTTTGAAGTGGTCCACCCATGTTTTTTCTCCTATGTTGTTTTGAAGGGAGTCATTAGTGTTATTAGTGTACAATTATTTTGAGAATAGGGATGATGGATGGTAGATGACGACAAGGATAGGTGAAAGAGAGATGTCAAATAGGAAATCAAACAGGGATAGACTAGTGGATGAGAGGGGAGGGAAGTGGAACAAGGTCAGAGGTGGTTGGGTGGGCAAGGGAGAGAATGGAAGCAGTGCCAGATTCAGAAAGTAGAGTACACAGAAATAGAGGGGGATGGAGAAGACTGAGGAGTTGAAGAAGTACATGGATTTGGAGCAGAAGAAAAAGCTGAGCATAAGGAGGAGACCTTAGAGGTAAAGAGGTCAGTAAAATCAGAGTTCGCATAGAAATAGAAGATGGGTTCATAGGGGTGGGGCAAAGCATTCACATGATTACTTGAAAGAGACATAGTAGTTTCGAGAGAGGAGAAGTGAGTGTTGAAAAGCAGAGTTTCTTTATGTTAAGGAGCGAGGAATCATAAGAGTACTGGAGACTGGATAGAGCTTGATATGAGTTTTCTTCCAGCAACGTTCTTCTCTGCACAGGCAAGATCTGAGCGAACAAAGACCAGGAGACAACCAGGGTTTTAGGGGCTTACGAGAGGGGAAGAAGGGCGGGAAGGTGGAAAGATCAAGGATGGTGGAAAGAGAATTGGGAAGACTAGAAAAAGCATGATTAAGAGGGAAAGTAGTAAAATGTTCACTTGAAGGAAGAAAGGAGGGGAGAGAGGGAGGAAATGAAAGAGGATGGTGAGAAAGATTGTAGGTCTCATCGGAAAAAGGAAGAGGGAGAGTGAGGTGGTCTATGGAGCAAAGAGACAGAGAGAATAAAATGGTCACAGGAATAGATAGATGAGTCAATGGGGATTGAAGAGAAGATTAAATCAAGGGAAGAGCCGGAGATTTAAGAGCAAGGAGTAGTGAGTGGAGTAAGAGAGAAGAAGTTCAGGAAGGAAAGGAGAGGCAAAGATGAGTGAAAAGTCAAGAGATGAAGATTAAAGTCGCAAAAAAGGATGAAAGTAGAGGAAAAGGGAAGAAGGATAGCGAGAAGAGAGCCCAGATCATCATAAAAGGTAGTAATGGGACCCGGGGAACGATAAATAGTGAGAAAGGTAGATTTGGATAAGGCAGAAAAAAGATATTCAAAAGAAGAGAAGACAGGGAGATATGAGGGAGTAAAAGAGGCCAACCATGAAGAATGATAGAGGATGCCTGTGCCACCACACAATATAGTTAGGGGGAAAGACAGAAACGCAATGGTAGAAAAGATATGAGCAGTGAACCAGGTTTTCGGTCAGACATAAAATGTGCGCATTGAGACAGGAAAACAGATTGAAAAAATAGTCAGATTTAATACAGAGAGGCCGTGCATTCCAAAAACCAATACAAATATCAGGTGTTGGGGAAGGAAGTTATGAAGTTCATAGGGTAAAATGCGTTACACCGTTGATTCATTTGAGAGGAATTCTTGCACATTTGTAATGAAAAGGACAAGCGAGCTGCCTTTTAGAGAAGTGAGAAGCCCCACGAACGATCATTTGGTGCAGTTTCATTGGCCGGAGAGAACAATATCTTGTTATCATTGACCAATGGGAAAAGCCCAGGCTCTCGTTTCTACAGGTGAGGTGGCTTGAATTGCCAATTTGCAAAAGTGGTGTAGCTAGGAATTCTCGACACAGTAGCCTCCGCTGTATACCCTGCATACACAGAGTTCTCCGTAGACTAAGGGAGGTGTATCATTTTGTGCAAGTTTCTTTTGTGCATTCCGGTGGACCAGAGCAAAGTTTGAAGTTCATACCGCAGTAGAGCTTTACTGCATTGTTAATGACCTATGATACTATGGTACCCATTTAATCAACTGCGAAAGGAAGGCAGGCAGGAATTTCCCAGCCGTAATGCACACATATGCATGCAGGTTGCGCAAAGATCACTGCAAGTCTGCATGCATGCGTTCCTGGCACAATGGGATTAACCCACTAAATGGACAGAGTTCAATGTTTTTTTCTTCAGCTGCACCTCAGTAATGTGCATGCAGGAAAACTAGCAAGTATGACTATTTTAAAGTAGCAATGCGATCAAACCAATGTCCAGTTTTCTCATCTACCAACCTTAGTCTCATTCTTGTTCCTTAAACATATTTGATTTGATTTTGATGTTTGTATTTGCAAAGTGCTAAACCTGGCAGAATTAACTGCACCTGGGCTCAGGTTTTACTACAAATGCGTGTTTTCAAAATGGCAGCTGGTCCCTTTCTTCGCAGACACCAGTTTTAAGCTCTAAGGCATTTCTGAAAGTCGGCAAACTCTGAGGTGTCACGAAGATGCAGAGGTAAAGTGTACCATAAATTTGGCCCGAATACTGAAAAGCTTGGGTCTCCTCTCGAAGAACAGCGAGACGCAGGAACAACCAGCAAGCGTTTCTCAGAGGATTGAATGGGACGGTTTGGGCAATACCAGTTCAATTTTGGGGGGGAGGGGCAGGGTCATGCATGCATCGGAAAACCAGACACAGGATCTTGAAGTTGATCCTTTCCTGCACTGGCAACCAACAGAGTTTGTTTGGGAAATTTAAAAACCAGCCGAACTGCGGCATTCTGTGCTCTCTGAAGTCTGGACAGGTGTTTTTCTGGGCAGCTTCCAATGAAGCTATTACCATAATCCAGCCGAGAGTTAACAAGTGCGCCCAATACCATAGCGTGGTCTTTAGCCGGTGTGAAGGGGAGGGCAAGCCGCAGAGAGTGAAAAACGGACTGGATTTTGGCACCAACCCGACAGTCACTGCCAAGGTGAGCTTGCCAAACACAGACTACATTCTTAAGTTTAGGGGCGAAGGTCAGAGATGCTCCCAAGAAACACAGAGGTGGAATATGCTGAAACATACCTCTCAAATCATGCTCTGCTGGTTGTTGAGATTTCAGAGGATGCCGTTTTGCATCCCTGCACAGAGTGTACATAGAAGCCTACGAGTTCCAGAGGATCTACATTAAAAAAAAAAAAAACGAATACAAAAAGCTCGAATTACACAATTGCGAAGCCCACTTGTTTGCATTTTGTAATTTGAGTTTTTGGGATTTTTGTTGTTTGGCCCCCCGCTGTGCATTCAATGTATGCGGGGGACACATCCGCAGCCCATAATACCAAACTAGCGGATTGGGGGACACCTCTGCAACCCCCGCTTCCCTTATTTGGTATTATGGGATTCAATTTATTATACCAGGCCGAATGCATACTGATTGTGTATTGAGTCTTTTATTTTTTGGGTGGGGGAGGAGTGGGGGGGCGTAAACCCTTACCGGAATACAATTGGATGTGGACTTGAAAATCAGGACTTGTTGATTATTTCACTCCCTAAACAGAGAACCTTTTCTTGGGGTCGTACTACTTTGAAGGCTTATATTCACTCCCAGGAGACCATGTGTGATGGTAGGATGTTATAGTCGATGGTTTCCACTTAGTTTTGAGAGTGATTAAAACGTGACGGAATGTATGAGGTCATTCGCTGTAAGAGAACGAGACCTTGGGCCTCATTACGAGGTTGGAGATAGCCATGGTGCTATTAGCGCCATGGCTGCCTCCAAAACCCTTCTGACTCCGGCCTGGTGAATGGAGCAATTACCGGCCCATTCCTAGGTCGGTGGGCCCGGTAATTCCCCATTTACCAGGGCCATTCCCCATTCCCATTTGAGCCCCCCTAGGGCTCAATGGGAAGGGGGAAGGCGGCAATAACGGTACCGCAAATTGCGGTACCGTTATTGACCCCAGTATCCCTTTGTGGGTCCCGTCCTTAACACCTGCTAAAACCAGGCATTCAGGAAGGACCCGCAAAGGGAACCCGTAGTAGGGCGGTAAGGGATTACCGGCACCAGTGCCCTTACCGGTGCAGGTAATCCCTTACCGCCCACCTCGTAATGAGGCTGCTTAAGGTGAAAAGCATGGGGCGTCCATAAGGACAGCCAGGCAGGGAGAGTAATATGGGATAGAAATCGAGAAACTAAAGTGAAAGGTGAGAAAAGTGAAAAACGAAATGGACAGGGAAAGAGAACAAAAGAGGGAGAGATTAAAAAGAAGGAGGGAGGAAAATAGAGGGAATGCGGGGCAGAGTTGGCACATGAGAAAATGTACACAGACGAAGGAAAGGGAGCGTGAGATGCAGACAAAAGCAAGTTTGTGAGCGAGGTAGAGAAGAACAGGCAATGGGCGATTAAAAGGTCAGAGTGAAGGAGCAGAAATGAGGGGCAGATGTGACACACACAGGAGGGGGGTGGGGTTGAAACGGGAAGAGAGCTCAAGGGCATTATCAACAGGACCAGGCAGAGCAGCTTCCTGTGTCCGCCATTGTTGTGAAATGCAAACGAGACATGAGGGTGGGCCCCTGGGGATGTGAGGATGGGACGCCACCAATGATATCCAACCCTGGCAGATCACTGACAACTAAACGGTTCCAAATAAAATGCTTTCTGCAGCAAGAAAAAAGTGTGGCTGGATGTGTTTGTGGGAGCGTGGAGGTGTAGGAATAGACATAAATAGCTGACAACTGGTGCCATGCCATGAACGGTACCGTCCACAGGCCTGTCAAAGCTTTGCAACAAGTCTTGCTTTGGATACTGGGAAGTCTGCGCCATTTTCTTTTTCTTACGTTGTTCTTGTGGAAACCTAGGCATTCAAATCGAAGATGGGGTTCAGCGGCAAGAAAATGTTCCTGTGCTGGCCAAGGCATTCTCATCTGTTAAAATTTCCACTAGATGGCAGGCTTCCTCCAGCGCTCAGCAGATAAAAGGGAATTTCCTTGTGGCTGAAGGATGGACATTCTAGCTGCGGATAACCACAGCCTGCCCGCCTTTCGTTCACATGCGACTGAGCGCGAACCACGGATGATACGGCACACACACGAAAGATATTTAATGCAACACAGACACGAATGCAGGGAGTATCACAGATCTGGGGGTTGTTTTGTAGCAACTTAAAGGATTTCCATGCGCCTGGTTATTGTTCAAAATGAACTGGTGTCGCAGTTTGTGTGAAGCAAGAAAAGGGGCACTTAGTGACTCCGACCCCTTGGAACAATTATTGGTACTGCTCCACACTTCAGGAACTGCGCCACACTGAATATTTGTAAAATTGTTGGTGTTTATTAAAATTAATAGCATTGCCTATGCAATACTATTTACTTTAATAAACACCAACAATTTTACAAATATTCAGTGTGGCGCAGTACATGAAGTGTGGAGCAGTACCAATAAACGAATGCAGGGAGCCTGACAGAGACAATACAATCGTGTAAATATTGGCAGCCATCTGTGTGAAACGGACCTTTCTTTTGCCACATTGCACCCAGGAATGGCCAGTTTTCTGCTGTGACCCGTCAGTGCATGGATGAAATACTTTTCTGTGACAAGATTCGGCCTAGATCAGTAATACGCAACCTTTTTTATGCTGAGTACCCCTCAAACCCCCTGAGTAAAAATATTGTTGCCAGGTGATATCTGCTTATGTTTTCTATTGAAAGCATCACCGTACTTCCTTTTTAAAGAGACTGACGCCCATCCCCTCACCCCTCCCGCCCCCAGGGGCACTCTGGACATCCTCCAGGGCGTCAGGGGTACTGCAGGTGCCAACCCCACAAGTTTGATGAAGACCACTGACCTAGAAGAATGATACTTGGCAGCCGTGTGTGGTGATGCTTTTCATATTGGCCGCCTAACACAAGCTCTCTCGACACGAAGAGCCTTCACGTGCATCTCCACAGCACTCCTCCCTCACCCAGTCAGGTGCAACCACCTCTCCCGCATTAAAAAGACTCAGGGCCTCATTACGAGGCAGGCGGAAGGGGGCCGGTCCCGTCAGGGCTGATTACGAGCTTCCCATCGCGGGACCTGGATCGGACGCCTGGTAAAACCAGGCGTCCTTTCCGGGTCCCGTGAGGGGAAGAGGGAGGTAACAACGGGACACTCATAATGTGCCCGTTGTTACCTCCATCCCCATTCCATTTGAGCCCTATTGGGGCTCAAATGGAATGGGAAATGATTCCTGCAAGGAGGAATCACCGGGTCCTCCTATTTCGGAATGACCCGGTAAGTCCCCATTGCAGGAACCCGGAAAAGGAGCCCGGTTGCTCCATGGCTGCCTCCAAACTCGTAATGAGGCTCTCGGGGGTCATTACGAGTTTAGAGGTAGCCATGGTGCTATTAGCACCATGGCTGCCTCCAAACTCGGGTCCGGGTTCCTTGAATGGGGACTTACCGGGTCATTCCATCCTTGGAGGACCCGGTAAGTCCCCATTCAAAATACCCATCCCCATTCCCAGTCGAGCCCCATAGGGCTCAATGGGAATGGGGAGGGAGCTAATAACGGGCCTGTTATTAGCTCCTTGGTCCCTTAGCGGCTCCCGCTATGGGCGGCAGGTAAAACCATTCGTCCTTAGCGGGACCCGCTAAGGGACCTCGTAATGCGGCGGTAAGGGGTTAACGGCACCGGCATCCTTACCGGTGCCGCTAACCCTCTACCACCAGGGTCGTAATGACCCCCACTGTTTGACTAGTACCCACAGGGGAGTTTTTTTAAAATCAAATGTGATGCAAATTGTGTATTTTAAAGAATATTTATTCAGCAACACTGGTCAAAACTATTAGCCGCATAGTGAAGTAACCATTTTGACTCAAAACTGGCCCACTCCAGGATTTTGCATTTTTGGTTCGGCCATGGGCCTATTGCCCTATAGGTCAGTCCTAAAGAGCAGGGGTGGACTGGGAGCTAAAAGAGGCCTTGGAAATCATTTTCTAAGTGGCCCCAAT